>NC_064927.1:253675655-253978686 GCF_023897955.1 Schistocerca gregaria
TCTCAAAACATATGGCTGTTTGACAATTTCCTTGGTAAATAACAAAAATACCTGTTAATTTACCATTGTGCTGTTCATCACTGTTGATGCCACCTCCTTTTACACATCCCAAATGCCCAGTGCCCAATGCCCAGGGCTCAAGACCTTGCCATTGTTGAACATTGTCTTCCCCAATGCCCAACCAACAGCAAACTTACAACTCCTTCCTGGTAACCAAGACCTCCTTTAAAGGCATCACCTACAGACAGATCCAGGGTACGCAAATGGGCACCTTGTGCCACCGTCCCATGCCAATTTATTCATGGGTCACGAAGAGGAATACTTCCTAACCACCCAGAATCCAATACCCTACATACCTTGTCTCTCCAGTCACCTACCACCTCCCACATACCCACCATCTGGCCACAAAAGAGCTCTCTTCTAGTGATGCAGCACCACCCAGGACTGGAGCAATTGAATCACATTCTTCTCCAAGGTTTCGACTACCTCTCATTGTGACCTGAAATGAGGAATGTCTGACACACTATTCTTCCCATCCCTCCTACAGGGTTATTTCACCACCTGTAAAACCTACACTATATCCTTTTCCATTCCTACTTCAAATCCATGGCCTCATGGCTCACATCACTCCAACAGACATAGATGCAAGTTCTGTCCCATACATTGTCCCACCATCACCTACTCCAAACTGGTCATGAGCATATCATCCCATCAAAAGCAGGGTGACCTGTGAAAGCAACCATATGATCTACAAGGTAAGATGCAACCACTGTGGTGTTTTCTATGTGATCATGACAACTAACATGCTGTTTACCTGCATCAATTGCTTCGCTAGTTCCTGCCCTTTATCCAACTGTCCCCTTCCCAGCTTCAACTCCAACAATACAGCCTTCTACTCCATCAGTACCCTCACCAGTCATTTTCCCCTTCTCTACTTCTTTCCTTTTTGACTCCATTCCTTCCCCCCTGTCCCCCCTCTCCTCCATCCATGCCCCCCCCCCCCCCACACACACACACACAAAACCTCCTGAATGCACCTAGCAGCTGCCACCCTTTCCCACAACATCTGTGCATCCTCCCATGAGCAGCACTACACCTTTCTCCACCTTACCCTGCTATTCTTCCCTCCTCATCCCCCCTTTCCCCTCCCCCACCTCACCTACCCACTGTATGTTGCCTCCTCATCCCCACTGTGCCTGATTGCTGTTCCAATCAGGCACAGTTTCGGCAGTCTGACCACTAGTAATGTGTGTGTTTTGTGCTAGTATGAATATGTGTGTGTGTGTGTGTGTGTTTTTCCTACTTCAGAAGAAGGCCTTTTGGCTGAATGCTAAACTGTATCGTAGTCTTTTCATTGTGCCTGTCTGTGACTCAACATCTCATCAGTATAGTGAGTAACAATCTGTTCTCTTCATAATTTTATTGTTATTCCATTCTGGACTTTCTATTGTTTAATAAGTACTTGTAAATATTTCTGTAGAGGCTACCATGAAGAAGAACCCTGAGGAACTTGCAACAAGTTAAGTCTTCTGTAGAGCCACTTTTCAAAAGCTTCTCTTCCCTTCTTGTCTATAATCATTATTGTCCACAATTCACTTCAGTACAAGGCTACCATTCAGATAAATTATTTCAGAAAAGATTGCTAACATTTAAATTTATATTAGCTATTAACATATTTTTCTTTTATTAGAAATACTTATCTTGGTAAGGCTAGGCTGCATTTTACAAGGGTTGCGCAATAAGTAATACAACCCTTTTTTTTCAGCCGGTTTCAACTGAAAAATTGCAGAATTTTTTTAGAACATCGTGGAATATTTGGACTTTGGTCCCAATAGTTTCATGAAGTTCTCATAGATGGAAGAGGTATATGTAGCCTTCAAAATAGAGATGCCTTCCAAGCTGAGAGCTGTAACTCAGTTTTCTTTGATAAAAGAAACCAGCTATAAAACCAGAGCATTGCAAATATTCATAGGTGCTTGCTGAATGTGTATGGAGACCTGGAAATGAACAAAAGCATGGTGACTCATTGGGTGATATGTCTGTTATCATCACAACAAGGTCACACAAAGCTGTCCAGTCTTCCACATTCTTGCCAGCCACACACAGCTGTGACTCCTGCAGGCATTCTCATTCAAGATGATCGCTGAATCATGATAAAACAGAGTGCTGCACAACTGGGTGTCTCTGTTGGTTGTGCTGATGCATGTGCCCACCAGTTGGGGTATTCAAAAGTATGTGCTCACTGTATTCCTCACCATGAACAGAAGACCATACTGAGCAATGAAGGAGCATCTTTATGGAATTTCTTGTGCATTATGATGTTTATTGTGACATTGTCACAGACAGTGAAATATGGGTTCATCACTTTGAACCAGAAGCAGAACGGCAATCTGTGGATTAGTGCCACACCACTTCTCCTCTAAAGAAGAAGTTCAAAGCCACACCCTCAACTGGCAGAGTAATGGCAATGGTCTGGGACTCTGAACATGTTTTATGTTCTCCCTCATGAGGCAATGATCATCTTTGAGGTGTACTGTTCTATCTCGAGGAAACTAAAAAATTGACATTGGTTTTTTCATTGTCACAAAAATGCAAATGAACTTTACCTTTTCCAAGACAATGCAAGACCTCACACAAGTCTGTGCACTGGAGAGCAGCTCAAAAAACTTTGTTGGACTATTCTTCCTCATCCACCCTACAGCCTGGATCTTGCACCTTCTGATTTCCATCTGTTTGTCTCAGTGAATGATACACTCCATGGGGGGCAGTACGTGGATATCAGGAAGTTATTGATGCAGCAAGACATTGGCTCCAACATCGAACAATAGAGTGGTGCTATGCAGGCATACAGAATCTTTCAGTAATGTGGTATACAGCCATCACATTGAATGGCGATTTTGTTGAAAAATAGGGTTTTGTAGCCAAAAGGGTGGGGAATAATATGGTGTATTGGAATCCTGAATGAAACTAACCTGCTTTCAGAAAAAAAATGTTTTGCATTACTTATTGAACACCCCTCCTGTATGCTATTTACTTCAGCCAATGACTATTATTTTGATACCCAAGTAGCAAACGCCATCTGTAACTTTAAGTATCTCATTTTCTGCTCAAATTCCTTCAGTATCACCTGATTTAATTTATTTTTTAGTGTTCATCTTATAAACTCTCTTCAATATACCATCCATTCCGTTCAACTGCTCATCTCAGTACTTTGCCATCTTTAAGAGAATTACAATATCATCAGTAAACTTCAAAATTTTTATTTATTCCCTCTAAACTTAGGTTCCTTTCCAAATTTCTCCAAAATTTCTTTTACTGCTTGCTCAGTAGTCAGATACAATAAAATGGGGGCTATGTTACAATCCTGTCTCTCTCTCTTCTCAGCCAGTGCCTCCATTTTATGACCTTCAACTCTTATTATTGCAGTCTGGTTTCTGTACTATCTGTATATACGTTTTTGCTCCCTGTATTTTATCCCTGCAAGCTTCAGAATTTTAAAGAATATATTTCAGTCCATACTGTCAAAAGTGTTCTGTAAGGGCACTAGTGATGTAAGCAGAGGCTTACCTTTTTTCAATGTATCTCCTAGGATAAGTTGTAGGGTCAACATAATGTCATGTGTTTCTACAGTTTTCCCAGAACCCAATCTGTTCTTCTCAGAGTTTGGCTTCCACCAATGGTTCCATTCGTCTGTAAATAATTCATGTTAGTATGTTGCAAATAAGCCTCATTCAACTGATGGACTGGTACTACTCACATCCATGAGTGTCTGGCTTCTTTGGAATTGCTATTGTTACATTCTTCTTGACATCTGATGATGCTATATTATTTTGGGATAACTTTATACACTCACTGAGAATATTCTTGAGATAGAATGGTAGTCAGAATGAAATGCAGAGTTGAGGGTACATTTCACTTACTTTTTAAGCTTTTGTTTATTGTTGGCAAGTGTTAGTCTGTCTCAATGTAAATCCATATTTTGAAACTGATTGTCTGTAGATTCACGCATATCAGAATATTTATGATGCTCAAATTTTAAATAATGTAACTAAGACACAGTTTTTCCTGAAATTTTCCATATGGATGTATTCAAAAATTAAAACTTTACACATTATAATTGTACAGAGTTCAGTCACAAAAATATACCGAGAGTTGTTCTTAAGTGGCTTTTGCTGCATTCCTTATATAATTTTACAATACTGTGTAACATGTTTCTGCATTGTTTTATCCATGGTTTATATTAAATTACAATTAAAATTTTATGAATTTGCTAGATTTCAGAGTGACAAAGGTATTGGCTTGTTGCAAAGTTCTGATCTTGCACATAGTTTTACTAACACCTTGATAATATTATAAGAGATTACATTAAGTTAATCTCATCAAAAATGTTATTTATTAGAGTACAAATTACTGTACTACAAAATTTTGTTGAATCAGAAGATGCTAGCATGTTTTCAACATACTTGTCTAAACTACTTCTCATTGAACGAATGGTTTTATGCATTGAGATTATGTTGCCTTTATGCTAGAAATATACTGACAATACCTTTTTTTGTTTTGTTTTGTAATCCATTAACTTCATAATTTAACTGATTGTGGAGTGCTAAATAATATAACATAGCAAGTGAATTACAGTCAGTATTGTCTCAGTTACACATATAAACAAAGTTAGTTCATGATCACAGTGTGTTAGTGTACCATGCAACATGAGCATCAAGTATTCTGGTGTCAATAGATATAGAACATTTGGTCTCATTCTCCTATGTTACAAGAGTCAATTCAAAAATTTCATTGTGATCATGGTTAACTATACTTTCCCTGTATATACAGGGTGTAAAGTTTAAGTTGACAAACCAGAATAAGTCGAAACATAAGCTTCACATGAAAAAATGTGTAGAATCAAGAGTTGATTATTTTCAAAGGGGACATCTGCTGGTACTAAAATTAGCCCGCCACCCCAGCCCCCTGGGGGTGGGGCTAGAGGCAACTTTAAAATTTCAAATTGGAACACTCATTTTTATTGCAGAATCAGATTCTACATTAAAAAAGCTATGTACATTTTGTCTTAAACATTTGTTTTAATTCTTGGTAGTTGGCACTGTAATTAAAGAAAATCCATGTTCTTATTTTTGCGTGGAAAATGGTTATGGACAAAAAAAATACTTATTTACTTCATAAATTTTGATTCACTAAAACTAGAACTGTCTCTCTCTCCCCATAGGGTGGGGTTTGAGGGAGAGGCATTACAGTTTTACAAATGTTGACCCAAATACAAATTTTTTCTGCAAATTCGGATATGTTTTGTTTGTTTCATGGTCATAGGGCCACACTACTTTTAATTACCAAACAAATCATCTGACTAGTTAATTAACTAACCAAACATCCTACTTACTAACAAGTTAACTCATGAACTAACAGAGTAAACAAAGTAAAGGACTAATTGAGGAAAACTCTAACCCACTCGCCAACTAAAGATGAACATATTTCCATTTAAGATTTGGTGGTGCTGAAAAGGAACAATTGGTTTCGTTTTATTGTAGACTATTTGCAAATACTTGCAAGTAAATGAATTTTGGGGTCCTTCTTTCCAGTGAGTCCCATCACCTCTCACTTTCGGCCTGCTTGTTGTCTGTAAATCCTTTGCATCTCACCATTGTATGAAATCAAATGTTCAAAGTGGTGACCTCCAACTTCGATACATTTATTGACTCATGCTGTAAATCCCTGCACACATCTGGTGTAATTGCAGTGCAAGCATCTCTTATTCTTTGCATTATGTTTTTGGGAGTGGTGGGTGTTTCATGATAAATGATGTCTTTTAGATAACCCGACAAGAAAAAATCTGGCGAGGTAAGGTCAAGTGAACTGGCTGGCCAATTCTCAGGACCTGCCCTGCCAATCCAGTGACCATGGTAAAGTCAATCTAGTACATCATGTGCTACTAATGAATAATACGATGGTCAACAATCATGTTGAAACCACATGTTTTGTCAAAGTTCGGTGCTCAGGTTTTCAAGTGGATCTGGCAGTTCATTTTCAAGTAGGTTTCAGTATTTGTTGCCATTCAAATTACCATCGATAAAATATGGACCGATCAGATTATCACCAATTATACCACACCAAACACTAACTGAGCAAGGTCGCTGTTGAATCCAGTGTGGGTTCCGTTCACTCCAGTAATGCATGTTATGGCAATTAACTTTGCCATGGTTTGTGAATGTTGCCTCATTGGAAAAAAGTACTCTGGCAAAAAAGTTTTGGTTTGTTTGCATCTGCTGAACTGCCCAGTGACAAAATGTTAGATGGTTTTGGACGTCATTGCCATGTAGTTCCTGATGCCTGGATACATGTTATGGATGAAATATGTGGAGCTGCAGGATTTTCCAAACACTCATGTCTGAAATTCCTGATTGCCTTGATATATCTCTTGTGCTCGCATGTGGACTATGAGCAACAGCAGCTAGGCCTGCCACTTGATTTTTTACTCCACAGATAGTAGCTGCATGGGTTCTTTTTTCTGGTTCACACCACCTTCCACAATAAATTGTTTAATAATTTGAACAAAAGAGGACTGTGATTGTACTTGGCCACGAAAATGCTGTGTATAAAGTGCGACTGCATCATCAAAATTTCTCCATAAATGTACACCATCTCAATTTTTTCTTCAACAGAAAGATAACTTATAATGACATAGGCCACCTATTAATCTCAAGAGAGGAAAGATAAGGGGCATTGAGAATGGCTTGGTTAGAATTTCTATGAGCGAGGAGCGGCCCGCTCAGCATAATTCCACCTAGTAATAATAACTCTGCATCAAACGTGATTGGTAGCGAGTAAAAGCAACGAATAGAGCTACACAAGGTAATCAAACATAAGTTGCCCAAAAGGCAATCATTATAAAAGATGTATTGCTGTCTGAATGCTCAGACGGGTAAAAGATACAGTGTGTTTATTACATTAATACTTATAATTTCTAAAGCAAAGTCTTATTACGAGAAAGGGCAAATTATGCCACTCATCTGCAAGAGCTGGATAAGAGCATTGATATTCAATCAGGGTTGAGTGGGATATTGATTATCGTACATAATTCTAAAAATGTAAACAATGTAACAGTCCCAATATTCTGAAATAAAATAAAGGTGTGAACAATGTTATTTAAGTCAATAAGTTTATGAATGTCATTTTCTATGTTTTTCCACCCAAAACTAAAAGACTCAAACTAAGCAAGCACTCCAGTTGAGACACTTCTCAACAAACAAGAGTGATTACTCCAAATCTAGTAAAATATTAGGTTCGTGAGTCAGTTATGTTTTTAGTTAATGAGTTCACTCATTAGTAAGTAGGGTGTTTGATTAGTTAGTTAGCTAGTCAGATGATTTGTTTGATAATTAAAAGTTGTGTGGCCTCATGGCCATGAAACAAACAAAACTTATCCAAATCTGCAGAAAAAAATTAATATTTGGGTCAACATTTGTAAAACTCTAATTCCTCTCTCTCAAATCCCACCCTGTGGGGACAGAGGGACAGTTTTAGTTTTAGTGAATCAAAATTTACAAAGTAAGTAAGTATTTCTTATTTATCAATAACCATTTTCCATGCAAAAATGAGAACATGGATTTTCTTTAATTACAGCGCCAACTACCAAGAATCAAAACAAATGTTTATGACAAAATTTACGTAGTTGTTTACACAGAATCTGATTCTGCAATAAGAAATGGGGGTTCCCATTTGAAATTTTAAGACTGCCACCTACCCCACCCCAAGGGGGCTGGAGTGGAAGGGCTAAGTTTAGCACCATCAGACGTCCCCCTCAAAAATAATCAACTTTGGATTTATTTTTCCATGTCAAGCTTATTTTTTGAGTTATTCTGATTTCTCAACTTAAAATTTACACTGAACTTCCAATTTACACTATCACATTTTTCGAAAGGTACAGCAAATCTGCTCAGAGAACACTAAAAAGAAAAAAAGAAAAAAGAGGCACTGATCAGCTGATCAGTGCCTTTTACTTTAGCACATGTTTTCCTCACAATGCTACCTTACTTGACTATAGCACACAGCTTTCCTTTGAATAATTCTTAGATTTTTCCCCACATATCTAACAATGGAAAGTCCATGATGGAATAACAACAATATGTAAGGGATAGATTGCTACTCTCAACATAGAGGAGGCAAACAATGAAGAAGAGCACCAGAAATATTCAGCTCTTTGACTAAGTTCTTCATCAGACACAGAAAACTCGTACAAGCACAATTGCACACACATGACACTGCCATCTCCAGATGCAAAGCTACTAAAGCTGAATATTTCTAGCATTGTTTTTCATCATGCCTGTCTGCAACTTGCATTACATTTTTCACTTTTCTGTTTTTGCTTCTTTTTTCCTCCACACTTCATTTCTTTCCAGGCTCTTTTCCATTTTGTTTGACTTTCCATGCTCTTCAAAACATAATTGCTGCTCCTGTAAGAAAACTTTCCTCGGTCTGTGGATGAAATTATCATCTTTTTCTTCAGTCCATTACTGCAAAATATAGTACTTCCTGAAATTTTCTTTCCTTACACCCTTCATGTTGACTGCAATATGCAGAAAGCTCGAAATTTTCCTGTTTCCTTCTCACCTCCTCCTCAACCTCATTCTCTATCTCTCTGTTTCATCTTACATATTTTTAGTGAACATATTATGTACAAAGCAGGTAAAAAGTATGTGAAATCAATGACTAAAACTAAAAGTGCTCAACATAGATAAAACAGGAATGAATCTACTAGTGAATAAGATTTTACTCCATGGGAATTAAGTAGATTGTTTGACTCTTAAACTAGATTATCTTTACAGCATGGTATCTCTGTATTCCTAATGTAAGTACTCTTTTACACATTCAGCTGCAAGTGACAGCTTTTCTTTTCTCATTCAGGTTTACTGTATCCATAAATGAAGTCTTCAACTTTACAATATGATTAATTTCTAACTTACCTCTTCCACAGCAAGTGAAAAAGTAAGGCATCTTGCAGTTTCTACTTGTTAGATGTAAAATCACATTGCATCACGTCTTTTAATCATTGTAAATTGTTAACAGATATAACATTATTCACTTTCAGATGATGACAAGTATGGCAATGACTTCATTGGAGAAGCCCATATTCCTCTATCTTGCCTTAAGATGCAGCAAATGAAGCATTTTAATGTTCCACTGGAGAAACAGTTTCTGGTATGTACTGGCTGGTTATAAGAGTGAAAAATTAATAAGTTAAGATAAAGGACTTACAGTATGGCAAAAATAAAAATATACCCTTGCTGCTTATGAACTTTTCACTCCCATGGGAATGGGGGGCAACCCATAGTAATGGTTAGTTTTACATAAAAAAACTTGGACTATACCATTGGAGTATCTAATGGCACAAACACTTAAAGGTAAAATATGTCAGTGATGGGTTCTGCAAATTTACAACCCTCCCTTTTTCCAAAGTTGCATAATGTGAAAATATAAAAAAATAATTGTGATGTAAATAAAATAGAAAGAAACTTCCACATGGGAAAAATATATTAAAAACAAAGATTCCAAGACTTACCAAGCGGGAAAGTGCCGGTAGATAGGCACAATAAATAAAACACACAAACACACACACAGAATTTCCAGCTTTCACAACCGATGGTTGCTTCTTCAGGAAAGAGGGAAGGACAGGGAAAGACGAAAGGATGCGGGTTTTAAGGGAGAGGGTAAGGAGTCGTTCCAATCCCGGGAGCGGAAAGACTTACCTTAGGGGGAAAAAAGGACAGGTGTACACTCGCGCACACACATGTGCGGATGGATATGTGTGTGTGTGTGCCCGAGTGTACACCTGCCCTTTTTTCCCCCTAAGGTAAGTCTTTCTGCTCCCGGGATTGGAACGAGTCCTTACCCTCTCCCTTAAAACCCACATCCTTTTGTCTTTCCCTCTCCTTCCCTCTTTCCTGAAGAAGCAACCATCGGTCACGAAAGCTAGAAATTCGGTGTGTGTGTTTGTGTGTTTTATTTATTGTGCCTATCTACGGGCGCTTTCCCACTTGGTAACTCTTGGAATCTTTGTTTTTAATATAAAAAATAATTGTGTATTATTGGAATTAAAAGGCATTGTGCATAACAAATATACACATTCAATTCACTGATTAAATTGAATTTGTACTGCTCACTCCAGGGAAGAGGGAAAATTGTCAGTGGGAATGTAAAGTAGCTCGTAGGCTTTCAAAATTTTCCCCCTGCCTTCCCACCTAGGTTTATAAGTAAGCAGATCTTTAGTTCCTCTGTTAAAAAGATCAAGAATGTCTTATCACTTGACAGATGTCACAGATTAATAACTATTTGTCAAATAATTAAAACATAAGTAGTATTTTAAGGGAAATTTAGGATCTGCTTTCTTAAATGCAATTTAGGAAAAATCAGGGTAAAAAAATTAGTTTCACTGAATAACAATTTGCAGAGCAGCCTCAGTTATACAATTGAGGATAACAAAAGGTACATCACTTAGAATGCCTCTGACGCTAGTGAGAAAATTATGATACACTTAAAGTGGATGATAAAACATGAATTAAGTGTCCTTTTAAATGTGATAATGCACAGATTAGTGACTCACTCATGAGAGTGGGGCAATTTTACAAAGATGGAAGTTTTTTTATTGTTAATACAGAGCACTGATTTAATTTCTAATAGCTGTTTCTCTTGTATTGGTGGATAATTGACTCCTTGTATATCCTTGATGAAATTCATTCATTTTGGGCCAATGGAATATGATGAAAGGATATATCGAAAGAACATGCTAATGGGGAATAGGGGATGGTGTATTTGTCGCAGTAGACAAGAAATTCAACAAAGGTAGAAATTTAAGCTGGATACAAGATTATTTGGGTAAGTTTCAGTATCAGGGGTGGGTATAAAATGGAAACTGGATCCTTCTGTCACCCACCAGACCCAACTCCTGATGTAACTGAAAACTTTCGTGAAAACCTCAGTTGACTTGTATATAAGTCCCCCAATCATATTGTAATCATCAGTGGAGAATTTAATCACCCAACAATCCACTAGAAAAATTATAGTTTTGTTAGTGGTGGGTGTGGCAAAACACCCCTGAAACATTATAAACTCCTTCTCTGCAAACTACCTAGAATAGGTAATTCAGAACCCCACTCATTGTGGCAATATAATGGATCTAATGGCAACAAACAGACATGACCTCTTTGAGGATGTCCACATTGAAACTGGTATAAGTGACCATGGCACAGTTGTAGTGACAATAATTACCAAAGTATAAAGGAAATTAAAACAAGTAGAAAGGTACACATGTTCAGTAAATTAGATTAAAAAGGCAGTCGTGCCATATCTGAATGAGGAACTTGAAAATTCCAGAACAAGGCAGGAGCATGTACAGGGACTATGGCTCAAGTTAAAAGAATAATCACCATGCACAGGGTACGCGTGTACGCAATAGAACTGTTCATAGTCTGACGGATCTTCCATGGTATACAGTCACTGCAAAGAAACTTTGGAAGAAACAGAGATTACTGCACAATAGGTGTAAAACAAACCATAGGTCTATAGATAGAGAGAAGCTGAATGAAATGTGTTTGGCTGTCAAGACAGCAACCTATGAAGCCTCCAATGACTGCTGTAGCAGAATACTGTCAAATAATCTTTCACAAAACCCAAAGAAATTCCAGTTGTATGTAAAGGCTGTTAGTGGCACCAGAGTTAGTATCCAGTCCCTAGTGAATGAGGTGGGTACTGAAATTGAGGGTAGCAAATCAAAAGCTGAAATGCTTAACTCTATTTCAAATGTTTGTTTTCAAAGGAAAACCTAGGAGAATTGTGCCAGTTTAATCCTCACACCACTGAAAAGATGAGTGAAATCTATAGTAGTGTCAGTGGTGTTGGCAAACAGCTGAGATGGTTCAAATGGAATAAAGCTCCAGGGCCCAATGGACCCCCTATCAGATTCTATACTGAATCTGTGGCTGAGTTAGCCCCTTTTATAGCTACAACCTAGCATAGATCCCTTGAACAAAAAGGTGTGCCCAGTAGTTGGAAGAAAACACAAGTCACACATATTTCCAAATAGGGTAGTAAAAGTGATCCACAAAACACTGTCCAATACCCATGACAACAATTTGTTGTTGAATTTTAGAACACATTCTGAGTACAACCTCAATAACGTATCTTGAAAAGAATGACCTCCTCCATGCCATCCAGCATGGATTCTAAAAACATCAATCATGTGAAATCCAACTGACACTTTTCTCACATGGCTTACTGGAAGTTTTGATCAACACAGTCAGGTAGATGCAACATTCCTTGATTTCTGAAAATCATTTGACTCAGTACCATAGCAGCACTCGTTGTCAAAAGTACAATCATATGGTGTGGGTTGGGTTGTTTGGGGGAAGAGACAAAACTGCGAGGTCATCGGTCTCATCGGATTAGGGAAGGATGGGAAAGGAAGTCGGCCATGCCCTTTCAACGGAACCATCCTGGCATTTGCCTGGAATGATTTAGGAAAATCACGGAAAACCTAAATCAGGATGGCCGGAGGCGGGATTGAACTATCATCCTCCTGAATGTGAGTCCAGTGTCCTAACCACTGCGCCAACTCGCTTGGTCATATGGTGTATCAAGTGAAATGTGTGACTGGACTGAGGATTTTTTTGGTAGGGAGGATGCAGCAGATTATCTAGGATGGAGAGTCATTGTCAGATGTAGAACTAACGTCTGATGTACCATGGGAAAATGTGTTGGGCCCCTTGCTGTTCATGTTTTATATGTTTGATCTTGTGGACGATATTAATAGTAACATCAGAATTGTTGCAAGTGGTACAGTTATCTATAATGAAAGAAATTGCATAAATATTCAGTTAGATCTTGATAAGATTTCAAAGTGATGCAAAGATTGATGACTTGCTTTAAATGTTCAGAAATGCAAAATAGTTGATGTTGTAATCAGCTAACTCATACAAATACCTGGGTGTAACACTTTGTGGGGGTGTGAAATGGAATTATCACAAAGGCGCAGTTATGAGTAAAGCAGGTGGTAGGCTTTGTTTCATTGGTAGATTACCGGAAAATACAATCAGTCTACAAAGTATATTGCTTGCAAATCACTTGTGTGACCCATTTTAGAATATTGCCCAGGTGGGTGGAGTCTGTACCAAATACAGCCAACAGTGGATATTGGACACATACAGGGAAGAACAGCATGAACGGTCGGTCACATGTTTGTTTGATCTGTGGGAGACAGTCACTGAGCTGCTGAAGAAATTGAACTGGTAGACTCTTGAAGATATGTAAACTTTTCCAAGAAAGCCTGCTTACAGAGTTTCAATAATCAGCTTTAACTAATGACTCTAGGAATATACTACAACTCCCTATGTATCATTCACATGGGGGGCAGGAGGATGATTTTAGATTAATTACAGCACATACAAAGGCATTTAAACTATCGTTCTTCCTGTTCTACATAAGTGAATGGAACTGGAAGAAACCCTAATAACCGGTACAATGGGACACATCCTCTGCCCTGTACTATACAGTGGTTTGCAGAGTATAGATGTATATATAGATGAATGTGTAAATATCCCTCCGCTAATCTCGTGTAAATTTACAGTGCAACTGAGAAGTCATGCACATTAAAATTAATACGTCAGAAAGACAGGGTGGCACTGCATTCATTCATTCAGTCAATCAGCCATTACAAGATAGCACCACAGGTATTACTGACAACAAATGAAGATGCCAATAACGGTACAGGAGGCTTGATGCCTGTAATATTGCACAGTTCATAGCTTGGTAAACATGTTGTATTCCCAAGAGCAATGACTTTTAACTGTTGAACTGTATTCAACCAGACATTGGCATGTTCATGTTGTATATATCTTCATTGCCAGAAAAATAATCAATACATCCAGAAAGAAGTTGTCGATTTTGATCTGATGGCAGCATATCCCAGCTGGTGGATAATAAATATACTGACAATGGTTTCAATGTCATTCACCAACAGATAGCATAGTGGCATGGCCACCAGAGTGCCATCTGTGTCTACCCTTTAATACGGAGCACTCGCAGCCAGAAGGCTTGGTGTGGTGCAAATGTGTGAACCAAGCAACTTAGTGAATTTCAAAGGGATCAAACTGTGGCCTTCCGAGAGGTAGGATGGTTCTTTTGTAGAACTTTGTCATCGTGCAATGATGCTTGTATCGTATTCACATCCTCACACCTGTAGATGAGATTCTGGATGTCCACACAGCACAGACACCCCCCAGGATTGTCACATTGTAAGGACTACAGTGGAAGATCATACAGCTACCACAGCACAGATAAGAGGAATTGTGAGCTAGATGTATCAATAGTGAGACTATGGGCTTGCACACCTCTAGTCCACCTTCAAGTCACATCACAGCATTGACATGCATGGCTCGACTGGCACCATCACAGGATCACATGGAAAATGGAATGGTGTGCTATGATCTTTAGCAATGAAAACAGTTTCTGCCTACACTCAACTGATAGTTGTCTGTGCATATGATGTAGACCCAGGCTTATGGTCTACTACTCTTCTTCACGTTTGGTGTTTCTGAAAGGATGCCATCCAGCACTTCATACATGCATGATGTTAGACACGTTATTTTGCCATTATTGCAATGGGAATTTGGTTTGTTGTTCCAACAGGATAATGCTCACGCACAGACTGTCTGTGAAATTCAATGAGCTCTGCAAGATATGCAGCAACTTCCCTGGTCATCATAATCTCTGGACTTGTCTCCAATCAAGCACATGTGTGGTATGATGGGACGAGAAGTGACTTGTGTGACTTGTCAATTAACAACTTTTACAAAACTACATAAAAATGTCAAGCAGGTGTGATTAAATGCATCCCAGGACAGTATTCACCATCTGTACATTTGACTGGACAGCAGTGTCAGCACTTGCATTGCCACCTGTGGAGGCTACACCACATACTAACAGGGGTGTTTCAGCATGGATTGATACCTAGTACCACAGAACTACTTGTGCTATTGATCTGTAAATGTAATACTTTCATGTACTCCATATGCACTGTTGCAACAATAAATCTTGAGTGAATTGGAAACATCTAAAAGGGTACACTATTTTTTTTCTGGCAGTGTATTTTGTAGGATATATCCAGATGTCACAGTGCCAAATAAATCAACAATAACAACATCAATCACCCACACCTGGGAACATCAGTCAGTTACAGATGGGACTGGGAGACTGGCTATTTTGACAGACGCTAAGCTGGCTGTGGTGAGGGATGTAGTGATGCGATTGGCTTGAAAAAGCTTGAGGAGCTTATGTATCCAGTCTCAGATTTTGTTTGATAATGGTTAGAAAGTAATGCAGAAGATAAAATTTCCTGCATATCATGATTTTAATAGCCAAGAACTGAAGGAGCCAGTTAAAAAAGTGTATAGTTTACTGTACTTCGTTTTCATCATATGATGACGTACATGGACACACAGAAGCGGACAATGTATTCTTCATTGATAAGGCATGGCTTCATCTCAGTGAATACATGAGGAGTAAAAACATAAGGGTTTGGTCAGCTGAAAATCATATCTTTCATGAAAACATCTTGCCCAGTGAAAATTGGAGTGTCACTGAAGTTTCTTGAATCTGCAGTCAACAGTGTGATGTACCAAGGCATTACATATTTTATTTCACTTCTTGAGGCAGATGAATATTACTGTTGGTTGCAGCATGCTGTTGCCACCTATCACACATCTAATGCAAAAATTCATTCCTTAAGCTTTTTTTTTTTTTTTTTGTGATCAAATCATTTCTAAAGAATTACGCTTCCTGCGTCAACATCTACAGATTTCTTCCTGTGAGCCTACCTCAAGGTAGGCACTATAAAAACAGACCACACACACTGGTGGAAATACTGATCATCATAACAATGGAGATCAAAATCATAATGTCAAATATACATTTGTTTAGTGTTCATGTGTGCCAACTTTCAATCACTATGCATTAACCTTTCTTTCACCTAGCTCAGCTTTCTCTAATACAGTATTCATATCCTGTTCCCCTGTGCCCTAGTTCTCCTGTTACTCTTCAGTTCTTCTGTGATCCAACCAAGACAATAATTCATCTGTGGCCCCAGAGAGAGAGAGTGAGAGAGAGAGAGAGAGAGAGAGAGAGAGAGGGATGTTCAGTTAAGTAATGCAACACTTTTTTTGCTTGTCTAATTTCGGTTGAAAAAAAAAACACACAGAATTTGTTGCAGGATATGGCTCAATATTACCACCTCAACCCCTATAGTTTCATAAAGTTCCAGCAGGTGGCAGTGGTATACATAGCCTTCAAAATGATATCTGCAATGAAGTTGTGATCCTAACAGACGGCTGCCATTGAGTTTCTTTTGGCAGAAAACCAGACCATTGCAGATATTAATGGTTACTTGCTGAATGACTGTGGAGATCTGACAGTGAACAAGGCACATGAGTCATTGGGCAAGGTATCTGTCATCATCGCAAAAAGGTTGTGCAAACCAGTTCAATCTCCTGCATTCCAGCCAGCCGCTCACAACTGTTACTCCTGCAATGTTGTAATGTGTGGACACTCTCATTAAAAGTGATCAACACATCATGATCAAGCACCTCACTAAATGATTGGACATCTCTACTGTTAATGCTGGCATACTTGTCCACTAATTGAGGTACTCATAGGTGTGTGCCTGCTGGATTCATCTCTGCCTGAAAGACACCCATGAAATGCAATGGAGGACCATGTGTGTGGAACTCCTTGCAAGTTATGAGGTTCATTGTGAAAATTTTTTGTCCAACCCTGTCAAAAGTGATTACACATGGGTTCAAAGCTTTGAACTGGAAACAAAACAGCAATCCATGGAGTGGCACTACACCACCTTTCCTCCAAAGAAAAAGTTCAAAGCCACACCCACAACTGGTAAAGTCAAGACAGTGGTCTTCTGGGACTCTGAAAGAGTTGTTATGTTTGACGTTCTCCCTCATGGTGCAACAATCAATTCTGAAGTGTATTTTGCTACCCTGAGAAAACTAAAGAAATGTCTTCATCATGTTCATCACCACAAAAATGCAAACAAATGCACAGCCCCATCCAAGTCTGTACACCTGAGAGGAGCTCACAAACTGCATTGCTCTTTGTCATCTATCCTACATCCCGAATCTCACACCTTCCAACTTCCATCTGTTTGTTCCTACAAATTGTGTGCTTTGCGGGAAGCAGTATATGGATGATGTGGAGGTTTTTGATGCAGTAAGACACTGGTTCTGATGTCAACCAGTAGAGTGATACCTTGTGGGCATACAAGCCTGCCAAATAAGGTTGCATAAGGCTGTTGCATTGAATGGAAATGTTGTTGAAAAAAAGTGTTTTATAGACAAAAAAGTGGGTAATAATATAGTGTGTTATAATTCTGAATTAAGCCAACCTGCTTTCAGCAAAAAAAAGTGTTGCATGACTTACGAATGCCCCTCATAGTTTATAAACTGAGCACCTGTACTCAAGTTCTTATTTGTATACCTGTCTGATGTGAAATGCTCCACTACTTGGTACATGTTTGTCTTTGCTACTTCCTTTGCTTGTGTCAGTATCACATTTATCTTATAATTTTTATACATATTAAAAGTCATGTACGATTGGTTGTATTGGAATGTTTGCTTCTCATTGAAACTACTGAAGAATTATACTTCCACTCTTAGGAGCAACATGTGCTGATAAGTAAATTCCAAGCAGATCAAAACTGTGAGCCATAATTGGACATAGGCTCAAATTTTCTAAAGATTCACAGTTTTCTCAAGAGATCTTGAATTTCGTGTATATTTTGCAACAAAAATCTTTACAAAAGCAATTGGAGATTAAGTTAAGTGTATATATCAAAGACTGTTTCAATGATATGAATGCTCATGTAAAAATCTCCACTGCAGTCATTCTTATGAAGCAGATTTCTGTAATATTTGCAATGCTGTAAGATATAAACACAGTCTTTAATGTTTTTCATGTAATGTAATCTCTCCACTAGGTTGAGCAGGGAGACAACATGTGGAATAATGATGCTTGGACACGTGGACAGATCCTAGTGACTTTGTGTTATTCCACTAAAAAGAAGGCATTGATTGTGGGTATTGTCCGCTGTGCAAATCTTATTCCTATGGACAACAATGGCTTTTCTGATCCATTTGTCAAACTGTAAGTTTGCATTACATAGGAAAAGTATATTATTCCCTTTCAAATATAGTAGAAAAAATTAACAATCAAACTTGCTTAGTACCAACAAGTTTAAATATAATGGTTATGGTTATTGTTGTTGTTCTCTTCAAACTAAAGACTGTTTTGATGCAACTCTTCATGTCAGTGTTAGTCTATCTTATGCATGTATCTTTATAATTATTGCATCCAATTGAAGCCACTTATTGTACTCAGATCTCAAATCTTGATCTCTCTCTACAATTGTACTTCTACATTATCTATCCAATCTATCCATCTAACCTTCAGCATCTTTCTGCATCTTCACGTTTCAAAAGCTTCTATCCTCTATTTGTCTGTACTGTTTAGGATCTGCATTTCACTAGCATCTAAGTGTACATTCCAGATCAACACATTTAGAAAATACTTCCTAGCACTTGAGTTTATATTAAATGTTAACATACTTCCCTTGGCTAGAAAATATTTTCTTGATATTGCAAGTATACATTTCATATCTGCTTTATTTCTGTCATCATTGATTATTTAGTTACCCAAATAGTATAGCAAGTCTGCTACATTTAGTTCCTCATTTTCAGATCTAATTCATTCAGCATTATCTGAGTCAACTACTCAATTACCTGTGTTTTACTTTCAAACCTATTTTCAAGACACTGCCCATTTTCTTAAACTGATCTTTCAAACTCTTTACTGTTTTCACCATCACAATGTCACCAGAAAACCTCAAAGTTTGTGTTTCTTTTCCATTCCCAGTTTGTCATGAGGATGTGCAATGTGTGGGTAGTTTCCAACCTCATCCCACTCATTTTTTAACTATGCCTCCTTGTGATGAGCTTTGACTCTTACAACTGCAGTCCAGTTTCTGTACAAATTGCAGATAATGTTTCACTCCATGTACTTCATCCCTCATATCTTCATAATTCCCAGATGTGTATTCCAGTCAATATTGTCAAAAGCTATTTCCAAATCTACAAATGTCAGTTCGCCTGTTTTTCATCTATCTTTTAAGATTAGTTGTAGAGTCAAGTATTGCCTCACACTGTCCTACACATCTTTGGAATCCAGACTGATATATTTCCTTTCTTAAATCAAAATAACATTTAATTATACAGATTACATTTTATAGAAAATGACAAGACTTCTACTGTGTAACTGTGAGGAAAATAAGTATCTGATTTGGAGTGAATGTCTTATTGGTTATGCAATGTACAATTTTCTAGTTGGGAAGAAAAATTTTATATAATGAAGTATGGAAGTTTAGCTAATAAGGATGGTGTATTTACATTGCTGCCAAAATTTCAAGTACTGGTGGTGAATTCGCTGCTGTTTCCATGGAGACTGTGCAATACACCACCATAATTCATGTGAAATGATAACCATATTGTAAATTTCACTACAATATGTTGATTTAGGGATGCTTATATTTTGGCTTCAGTGAAGTATAGTCATAACAAACTGACTTTCTCATGGTGTGATACCTGCTCCTCTTCTCTTTATAATGTCATAAAATGAAAAAGTATAATTAAGTGAAAATGTTTGCTGTTCAAAGGCAACCTGCTAACATGCTAAAACTGTACAGTGCCATTTAGTATTAATTGAGTAGAGAAACATATATGCATGTACTGCAGAGAGCTTAAATCACGAATGCAATTTCAAACCAGAAACAATAGATCCCAAATTCTACTTTTTATACTTTGAATAAATCCTGAATGAAACATCGTATGTATGGTTTCTTAGTATCCACAAGGATGAGGAACTAATACAGGATCTATTGATAAATACCATTCTGTAAATATATACTTTCAACCATTGTTCTGTTGCAGAAGTATTTGTTCCGTAAACCATGAGGCTATTATTATTCAGTTCTTTCATATTCACTGCCACCGTCTTTGACCCATTGTCTTGTCCTTAACAAACTGGAGAGATCTAGATTCTGCTATGCACATATAATGTTTATGGTCACTCATACTGCAGCTGTCTTACACACATGATCCCATGCTCATCACCATTTGCTGTCGCCTACAACAATAAATAAACCTTTTTTCAGTTACAGTATTTTTGGCCATAAAATATTAATATAACTTAAATGGAGCCTTGAATCTGAGAAAAATTATAGCCCACAATAAAACAAACAGAATAGGAGGAGCTGACACATGAAGTTCCAGAAGTTCAGCAACATAATAACTTGATAATAACATGAGAAAATTCAGCATGTTTTAAAAACATAACGCATGGTAGCACAGACATCCAGAGGAAATGATCCCTAATTGAGCACTGCTGACTGAGCTAAGGCAGAGTGAGTGAAAGAATGGACTTAGCAGAGTTCAGGTGAGTGAATCAATAGCATACACAGAGTCAAGTGGCAAGGGCACTGAGAATATGGTGGGTTAGTACAGCTGGCAATGATCTGCTTGGGGCGGCTGCCTGAAGAGGACCAACTTCTGCCAGCTCTGCATCTGGTTATGTAGTCATTTCTGCAGCTCCCTAGGTGCAAATTTGCATGCCTGATTGTCACATGGTGCAGTTACCACTGTTTGTGACAGAGCTGCTAAGCCCATGTGGATACCAAACCCACAATGTCCCTGATCTTTGCCAATTCTTATGCCCGTCCAATGAAAGCAAAGATATAAAAATATCACACTGTTATGTTGCAAAATAAAATTGCTGTTTCTCAGTAATTGAGTTGTCCATCATTCAGTCAAATTTTCTGCAGAAACTGATTTTGCCCACAAATTATTTCAGGTCCATGAAATCATATGATATGAAAAATTTTACTATTGTTGTACCTGATATGATTGCTATGTTTTATTTTGCCTTTATCTACAATGTGACCCAGATACTCTGTGATCTTGAAAATTATTTGTTTCCTCTGGTTATATACTTTAGGCCAGATGCTTATGAGTGAAAAGAATGCATAGATATGTCCAAATAGTTTCATCTGTTTGTGCTGGTAACAATTATATCATCAAAATAATTAATGCATGTTAGACTAAATTGTATCATCTGCCTAAGGTAGCAGTGAAAATTGTTACATGCACTTGTAATGCCAAATGACATCACTTGTACTTATGTAATTCAAAAGTGGCATTGATAACCATGATTTTCTGGGATTTATTATCCAATGATAATTGCAAATAATCATATGCAGAGTCAGCATTTGAGAAACATCAAGATCCTGTCATTATGAATAACATTCCCTCCGGTCAATGTTTCAGTTGTAAACATACTGTTTATTTAATAACCACTGAAGTAGAGGTTACATTTAAGCCTACTGTAAAGTTCTGTTTCAGAAAAAATGAAAGAATTTATTGATGGGCAACTCCTTTACTCCATGACACATTTCTCATATGTATGGTATTATTAATATGAAATAACTTGAGCATTATGTGAGATCTGACTTCCCCACATCTGCAGTACAATAAACTGATCAAATTGGATGAGCCCTGTAGGCTGCTTTCGGTTTGATGACGTTTGGTTACAACAGCCTAAAAATGTTTCACATCACAGTATATACACACTAGCTATTACCTGCAATTGCATGGGTATCAGATGCCCTCAATTGTCTGCTGGTTTAGACAAGCATAGATCCTGACTAGCCCCTCCCCCCCCCCCCCCCCCACCCAACCAGCTGTTCCAACATACAATGTGGTGGCATGCACAGCATTGCTACTGAGAGGAGTGTGCAGGGGGGGCAGGGGCAGGAGTGTGCATCTATGCATTGTGCTGTTAAGCTTATGCTCTTCCTCAGGGTTCACATTATCCCCACACCAAATTTCATCAATATTGGTTCAATGGTTTAGTCCTGAATATGTAACAAACATTGTTACTTTAGCACTGAATAACATCAGTATGGAAGTACAGATTAAACACACTGAGGACTGTATAAGTCCTATTCATATGTTGAATCCTATTATGTAGAACCTATCAACCAATAGAAGCACTTTCACAAATACAATAAAGTTCAAATGTCAAACCCCAAGCAGCTTTTTCAGAGAATAAATATTTTCCCTAATTCACATCATATTATTCAGATCAATAATTATCTTGTACTACAAACCTTCTAAAATAGCCTATGTTCTTCCTCATTGTTCAAGCTATCTACATACCAAATTTAATCAAAATTGGTTCATCAGTTTATTAGTGAAAAGGTAACAGAGAAACACATTTTGACATTTTTGACAATGGTACAGATTCATATGTTTTCCATAAAATTTGTTTCAGGTTTTTTATACTCCTTCCATGACTATTTCACTTAGGATCTGTGGAAGAGACATTACGTTTCTTTTTTGGGATTAGGTGTTATACATTCTTGTTTTATATTATGTTCTGCATCCTTGAGTCTATCATGACTTTGAATGTATGGAACAAAAAGCATATCTAATCTAATCGAATTATGTACCACTATCAGAGTGGCTTGTTGACACATTTAGAATAATTACAGCACATACAAAGGCATTTAAACAACCATGCTTCCTGTCATGCATAAGTGAATGGAACTGGAAGAAATCCTAATAACTGGTACAATGCGACACATCCTCTGCGCTGTACTTCACAGTGGTTTGCAGAGTATAGATGTATATATAGATGACTGGGTGAGTAACTGGATGTCATCTTACTGGCCTCCTTCCAACCAACTAAAGATCTTGTTCCTTCTTTCCAATATCCCTCTGCTAATCTCATGTATGCTATATTTCACAGTGAAACTGAGAAGTCATGCCCATGAAAATGAATGTGTTGGAAAGACAGGGTGGCACTGCAGTCATTCATTCAATCAGCCTCCACAAGATAGCACCACAGGTATTATTGACAACAAATGAAGATGCCAATAATGGTACAGGTCACTTGATGCCTATAATATTGCACAGTTCATAGCTTGGTAAAAATGTTGTATTCCCAAGAGCAATGACTTTTAATTGTTGAACAGTATTCCACCAGGCATTGGCATATTCATGATCTGCAAAACCCAAACCAAGAGAAAGCAAATGCATGCAACCATGTTACATTATTGATCTTGATCATTAAAAGCATCATATCAGAGATCAGATTCACATTATTTTGAAAGCAAAATTAAAAGTTATAAATGTATCAAGTTCAAAAATGATTTCTGTGAGCTGGAGGTGACCACTAAAATTTTTATATCCTGTCTGACTTTCTTGTAGGAGTCCTTTATTTTAATCTGTCCTTTTATAGGAGTTTTGTCCAACAGGAGTATGTCTGCCCACTTCTGCTGTATGAAGTTACAGATTTTGTAAATGAGAATGAGGCTGTATGGATGAATTCTTAATTTGTAACATAATAAACATTTAATGTACTGCAAACTGTCCCAGGTTTCACATGGCTGTTATCATGCACTTGAATTCAGATGATGATAATGATGTTTGGTTTGTGGGGCACTCAACTATGCGGTCATCAGCGCCCGTACAAAGTCCCAATTTTTACACAGTCCAATTTTTACACAATTCAATCTAGCTACTATCATGAATAATGATGATGAAATGATGATAACACAAACATCTAGTCTCCAGGCTTCTTGAATTCAGAAATGTAGACAGGCTCCATATGTGGTGGTAGGAATGAGTTCACCCCATTATCACTGTGTTCCTGTTTTCCATAATCTATGTATGTGCATCATCTGTGTAAGTAGTGCCATTGCAGAAACATCTCAAACAAGGACATAATTTACACAAGCAGTTGAATAACATAGATACTGTGTCCAATAACATGGATACTTTGTCTCATATAGCAGATGATGCTAATGAGGTATGGAGCTACTCTGACTTGGTTTAAAAGAATTTTCTAATTGCCTTAGAACATTATAGTGTGAATAGATGGAAGAAATTATCAGTTGCATCAGAGAGTTGCAGAATGAGTGGTTGGAACAATGCTACTCTTAATGAGTGAACTGGTTGATTATACACATAAATTACAACCTGGGATTGTACAAATGACCAACAATGTTGTAATCGCCCCGTATTTGTTTTTGTGCTACTTCCAGTACTTCAAATGTTTGTACAATCATAAGTATTTCTTCCAAATTAGGGTTTAGCAATTCAAATACCAGTATCTACAATTCCATATCAGGGACAAACATAATAAGTATGTTGCAAGTTAATTAATGCTCATACAAATGTTGAAATTGAAACTTCCTGGCAGATTAAAACTGTGGGCTAAACTGACATGCAAACCTGGGAGCTTTGTAAAGGTTACACATTTGAATCCCAGTCCAGCACACAGTTTTAATTTGACAGGAAGTTTCAGATCAGTTCACACACCATTGCAGAATGAACATTCATTCTAGAAATGTTTACACAATTTTTTCAAGCATGTGACTGACCATGGCAGTTAATCTCATTTCAAATAGCCACCAAAGATTGTTTGACTGTCATTGTACCTTATGGCATTGTTGAAATTTAAGTTTAGCTACCAGCACAACAATATAAATTTGTTTTTGTCTATAAAAGTAAGAACTAAGCAAATAATAAACAGTAGGAAATACAGTATACTTGTGTCAGACATTGGGTATAATTTTTCAAGAAGATATAACATCTCTAGGTTCCTGGTAAATCATGACAAAAACAAAGAGCATTGTAGCTATATGATTGTCACTTTAGAAAAATAGACCTAGTTTTAGGGTTGCTGGAGGTATTTGTCTGAGCCTCTATTTGTGATTTACTTGAATTGAACAAATGCAGGAGAGTTTGCTGATCCTTTATAAATTTAGACTGCTCCTCATTTACTGTTAGAGTAACTGGAGATACTCCTCTTCCCTTTCAAGAACTGTAGTTTACAACATATTTCAGTTTTATGCTACCTTCTGCCATATTTTGTGCCACACATTCCTACCCTTCCTTACCCTTTCCATATCATCCACCAACTGCATCATGATATACAAAGTTTGTTTCTGTTTATATAGATATATTTGTTGAAATAAAGAAGAACTGAATGTCAAAAGTTAAAACAATCCTCTCTATTCGTACTTAATAAATGGCTGCTGTCTCCTCAGTGTTTCTTTCATTGTTGAAAGTCAATATGGGATTATAATTCTTGTATAAGTTCTGCATCACTGTTACAGACAAATGATTTGCACAAGTTAATGGACATTTGTTTATAGTAATGCTAACACAAATTTGCATCCTGCTTGGATTAAACATCCATAAATCAGTCCAAGCTGCAGACTAAATCCCATAAATGAGCAGTCATTTCCAGAAGTAAACACTTGTCCAGAAATGGTCAGTTACCACATCACTGCTAAGGCTGCGGCAGCTTCTATCCTTATGGATGTATACTGTGGGTGACTGGTTTCAGTCTGGCAGCTCTTTTCTGATTGCTGCTTGAGTCAGCTCTGAACTGCATAGTTGATGTCTTCCAACCAAGAACTGCTGAAGACGACTCCTGGCTGCCATTGATAAACTGTTGGGTATTAAGAGATTCTTATCTCTTGGCTTCATTGAGGATAAACTGTGTTGAACTCCTGATGAACTGGCTTCTAACTTCGTGAACCATGAGTTATAAAGTGGCACAGAATAACATATTGAATCTGTGCAACTGGCTGATCTTCTGGATGATAAACACACACTCTTGTTGGCTCCTCAAGTAGGATGATGTCATTGTTGTGCGTGATTGACACATGTGATGAGAAGTTGCAGAATTTTTGTGGTCATTGCTCGTGGTGTCTGCTGATGTACATTTAAATTCTCAGCAATGTCTTCATTTAGATATAGGCATGTGACACCCCCTATGACAGAAAGCTGGACTACCTGACAACTGTAGAGATGTGACATAAAACAACACTCCCATACAAGGGAAAGAGGTGAAGTGTCTTCTCCTTCCACTTCTTTTTCTTCTATGCTACTGTGGCTGGTGGATGAATTCCACGTCAGTCTTGGACTCTGTACAGATTCTACTGGGCTCTGCATCAGTGTGCTCTGGTTATGATGGGGCATCTGTGTTGGTAGGCTGCTGTGTTGCTCAGGCTCCCCCATCCCCTTCCAGGGCAGACATGTTGCTGTCACATGGAACTGAAACATAGCTATTATATTATGCTATGAAGGGGTAAATGTATCAGCACACATTTTGAACTGATTGAGATATTTTCATTGTGTGTCTCCATATGACGTCATTACAATGTACATGGCATTCCCAGACAACAACCCACTACCCAAGGTACCCTGCCTTTTTCCATATTGTAACTGTGAATATGCAACCATGACATTGACCTCAAAATGTTATTTTTTGTTGCCAAATCCTCTGGTAACAGTGTTGCCCCATTGGTAGGGAACTGTGAGGGCAGAAGGTCCTCATCTTCCAATTGTGCAATATCTCTGCTGGAGATACATGCTTGTGGAGTGTGCTTATGTAGGAAGAAATAAACATTCATAAAGCATCCTCTAAGGTGTAGTCAGCCATGAGTTGCTCCATATGCCCCTTTCAGGCCCAAATGAAGCATTCAGTGACTCTGTTTGACAAAACAGTGAGCTGCACA
Source organism: Schistocerca gregaria (assembly GCF_023897955.1). NCBI lineage: Eukaryota > Metazoa > Arthropoda > Insecta > Orthoptera > Acrididae > Schistocerca > Schistocerca gregaria. The sequence continues at coordinate 253,702,363 of NC_064927.1, forward strand.
GGTTCTGTATCTCTTGGGCCATGTAGAAAACTTCAAATTCTTGATTACTCATCTGGGTGCCATTATCCATGACAGTGGTTATAGGGTGTCCATCCACAGCAAAAATCTGTTCAGATTTAGGCAATCTGAAAACATAAGGGTACATTGTATTAGTACTATGAGAATTAGCTATTTCATTCACAGAACAGGTCCAGTGTAACCTGAATGGAGGTGACTCCAGAGCTCCATTATCTAAAGCCAAGGAAAATAGGATCTTGGAGGTGCTGCTTGGTACTTACAACAAAGTATACAACTGCAGAGTAGGGACTCAATATGCTTTTCCATTCTTTCCAGTTCATATGTTGGTGAACCATCCACTTTGTTGTAAGAATGCCCCAATGGTATCAATGTAGCAGCTTCAATACATCTGATCAATGCACTGTTAGGATGGCCACCCACATTTTGATCTACATGTTGTGAAGAATGATGACCCTGCCATATCATCAGCACACTTATTAGACGCCAAAAATGTGCAAGGTCAGGATGAGTCAATGACTGCTTTGACGAAGGCCTCTGTATTTGTGTGAAGTGTTTGACCTGCAAGAGGTCTCCAACTCTGGTGGTACCATTAGCAATGACCCTGATGTCAAACAAGAGGCTGGTCACAGCCTGGCTGGAGAGATCATTGACCCCGACACTCCAGAGGTGCATCAAAACTCATGTCACTGCCTGCCAGCAACCATGACAACACATTGACATTACTGTGGTTGGAGGATGTTAAAAACTTAATCTAATAGCTGTATGCCAGTAAAAAAATGTGACCTCCATTGTAGACATTGCTGTGTCTTAATAGGTGTCTGAGCCTATGTATGAAAAAAAAGTTACCAGGGATTTGTTGTATTTTTGCAAAGGGAATTTTTGCTCATTTAAATAGCTGTGAACCTCTTTATGGCAAAGATCAGGATGAGGCTTCCTTTTCAGTTTGTGAGTAGCCCTGCTGTGCTGCATTTGATATTTTTGATATGAATGCAGTGGTCTTGTCTTTTGCTACCACCTGGTGGAACAACACTGCTCAAATGCCTACATCTGACAATTTCTTGACCACAATTAAGGATTTCCTTGAAATGTGTGGGACCAAACAATCAAACAATTAACAGTCCTGTAAGACCCCTTCAGTTACTCAAATTCCTGTTGGCACTCTAATGACCAACACTAGCATTCACCCTTTGTGAGCTACTTGTGAAGAGGCTCTGCAATCATGGCCACCACTGGAGAAAACACATGTAATATCCTATTTAGTCCAGGATGAATTGTAGTTATTTTATATTGGCAGGAGATGAGCAGTGGCTTCAAGGTGTTTGTTTATGGGCCAAATTCCTTCCACTGAGAGAATGTCTCGGGTACTCAGTCTCATTCTGGAGAAAAGGATGTTTATCCACATTAAAACAGAGCCCTGCCCATTGCAAAGTACTTAATACTTGGCCAAAGTTGTGTATATGCTCATTGAAAGTGTTCCAGTGATGATGATGTCCTCAAGGTAGATGGTTGTGCTTAGAACCTCCTGAATCAGATGCCCAAGATACCTCTGAACAATGCTGAACTGATGCTGAAGGGGAGTCCCTTGTACTTATAAAGCCCAATTAGAATATTTATGACCACCACCAGTTGATTCTTCTCACTGAGAGGTAGTTGCAGGTATGCATCTGTTGAGTTGGAGTGAGAGATGAGCTGCCTGTGACCCAACTTCCTCATGATTTTTTTGTACCCTAGGAATTTGGTACATATCTGTAGTCAACAGTTGCCTTGGAATTCCCATAGAGATGGAGATTTCTATTTGATTTTTTAATATTGACCATTGAGGTAGCCCACAGATTGTTGGAGACAGGTTTGATAATACCCTACACCTTCAGCACAAGGCATGCAGGAAGTGGCAAAGCCTTACAAAATTTGTGCAAGGTGATGTATACATTCAACGCTTGATGCTGCCATGATATCCTGAAAAAAGTGTATTGTGTATGGCATGCAGTTTCACACATGAAACCTTTCCATTTGTGACCTAGATGTGCTTTGCAGTATCTTGGACCATGAAGCCAAGCAGTTGACAATTATCTAATACCATTAGATTTGCAGTTTTGTGTGTGTCTGTGTCATCAGGAGTGGAGCCTGCAACTGTATGTTCTTATACCTGGCATTCATAACAAATGACCTTTGATATGAATTGTCTTATCACTATGACCCATTAGCTTGCAGTGAAAACTGGATCATTGTGGAACACTAATAAATGATATGAGGTATTGTTTATAATAGTTTCGAGGAACCAGTGTCAAGCTGAAATTGGATGTTGTGTCCGTTTAACTCAACATCTACTAATATTGCTTTACTGATTTGAGAAAGAATACTGTAAACTTTATTTTCAAAATGGTGAACATCAAATTCAAACTCATTCACCACACATATGTCATCACTGGTACAAGTGAAGTACTTGACAGTGCAGCACTGTTTCTATAGACAAACCTATGTCCTATGACCTTGTTTCTGACAGTCAAGCACTTCATGTTTTCATAAACATGACTGTCAATTACGAGTCACACAGCAAGGAGCACAAGATTTAATTTTAAAAGGTTAATGTCCAATGAGTTATGTTTGGTCCCCATTTTGACAGGTGGAACTATTCTTGGACCTATGGTGGGTTGTACCTTCCTGCTGACCGTTGTGAGTGACTGGTGTGTCAGACCCATGAAACTCTGAAAAACCTTGATTCCTCTGCACTCAAGAGTCTGCTCCACTTGCTTAATCTGTTAAGTCACTTGAATAATTGATGAACTCTCTGCCAATGTGGGGGTATTTAAGTGAATACCATAATTATGCAGTGCTGAATCTGCAGTATGAATGATAAGCATGTCCTTCACCATTCTATCAGCATAAAAAACATTACAGTCTTGGGTTTCATGCTGGAATTTACAATCCCAACTGAGACCTTGCAAAGTGGCAACTGATTCCTTAAGTGATTACTCTGGTTTCTTATATGACCTATAAAAGTTAGGATGTGTCACCACCTTATTCTCAAAATATTCAACTAATTTTTCATTTACTTGCATATACCACAATTCACAGGGTCCTCATCCAGAAAGAATTTCTACACCAAAAGTATAAGCCTAAGAACCAGCCCTTGATAATAAGGGAGCATGTTTGGTTGGATCATCTGAAGTCCTCTGTGTTATAAACCGTTGCTCTAGCCTGTCTATGTAGCTGGCACACTGTTCTTTTGCTGGATAACTGAGGTAGAATCCCAGAGGCATCTGCTTGATGTCCTCTTTCCACCAGTCCCATTCTTTGGTCCTTTGTATGAAGTTTTACTAGTTTGCTTCACCATCTGGAATGTATTACTGACAGGTTAGTGTTCTCATCTGACTTCATAGCTCAATAACATTAGGCACTACTGAAAGTTCCAGCTAGAAAAAGTCCAACAAGAATGTTTCCACAAAAACAATTTCAACAAGAAAATGTCCAACAATAATGTATCAACAAGAAAATGCTAGTGTGAAAACTATTAACAAGAATGTTCCAGGAAGACAAATGTCCAAAAAAACTCTTCCAACAAAAAATATGTCTTTTTCTGAGTTTATAAGCAGATCAATCTCAACATCCACTAAGACCATTGACTGTCTTGAAGTCAACACTTGTATCAGAAAAATATGAAAAATATAGTGTTCCCTCCACAAGAAATACTTTGGTGGTTATCCACTCAATTTCCATTGATATGTGTTCCCTTCAGTGGCTACCTGTAAGTGCACTTTGCATTTCCAAGTATGTGCTTGAGTAAGTGTTTTGGAAGTTCATTAACTAGTGTGACTGTGTCACTGATGTACAAGTTCTGCAACACTGTTACACAGAAATACTTAGTACAGGTATGTTAACATATGTTTATTGCAACATTAACGCAAATGTACATCCCATTCGCATTACACACACATGAATCAGACCAGTCTGAGAACTAAGTTCCATAAACAGGCAATCACTTCCATAAGTAAACACTCATGCAGAGACAAAGCCAGTTACCACATAGCTGCTAAGGCAGTGGCACTTCCTATATTCATGTGTTTACTGTGGACACAGTCTAGACTGATGGCTGTATTCTGACTGCTGCTAGCATAAGCTCTGGACTGGGTAGCTGATACTCTCCAGCTGGGTACTGCTGAAGATAACTCCTGGCTGCTGCTTATAAAATGTTGAGTGTTGAGAAATTTTCAACTCTTGGATTCACTGATGATAAACTTTACTGAACTCCAGATGAACAAGCTTTTGACTCACTGAGACACATACTACAAAGCGGCATGGATAACTACAGTAAATCCATGCTACTGGCTGATGTTGCAGATGATAACAGTTGACTCGCTCAATGGCTCCACATATAGGATGATCTCATTGTTGTGCATCATTGACCCATGTGATGAGGCATGGCGAAAATAGTGTGGTCACTGCTGGAAGCATAAGGGAAAAACTGCTGAAGCTGTTGCTGTTCTTGGCCTCACCTAGATGTAAGCATGTTGGCGTGGCACTACAACAGAAGAGTAGAGATGCGGAATACAAAAATAATGAAAGTTTTATATAATTGTACATGATAGATTTTTTGAAAGGGTTAGCTTTGCATTTTTTAAGCATATTTATTGTTCACTGAGTATATCATCACCTAGCATAATCATTAAAGAACAATGGATACCTTACTTCTAAAGGCAAGCCACAAGACTAAAAAAGATTTGCAGAGAGTTTACATCAGTCTGCAATTTTGCACTGATGCTTTTGACAGTGATCTTTTATTTTTCATATAAAGAATCAACATATGGTCCAACATACTCTATGAATTTCACTCTGAAGTGGTTTAGCATGATAAAATAAAGTTTACTAACAGTTTCACTATTTCCACATTTTCACCACAGCAACACTTGTAATGCTCTCTTTTCTGAAGCAGTTAAAATCATTAACTGGAAACTAACATGACAATGAGTGAAAAGATTGTAAGAAGTAACATAAATATAAAACTATGCAGTAGTGTGTTTGCTCATTTGCAAAACTAATGGAACTATTTTTATCCTTCACTAAAAAAGGTGGAGCTAGTTAAATGAAGTTTATCTACCTACATTAGAAATGTAAAATTAAAAAATTGATTTGTTACACATTGTTAACAACAAATTATTCTTTAAGGGTTTCATTTTGTGGTGTCACAGCTGTGTTGATAATATATGAAATATTTACTCTTTTTAATGTATTACTATTTCATCAAGCATGACAAGTTTCAGGTGTCATGCCCATTTCCGAGCTCTGATGCCATAGCATGCAGATGTATGCAACACAATGGTGAGATCAGGTTCCTGTACTCTCAGTCATTAATAAAATGCCAATCATTTTATACATAAGATGGTCACCCACAACTGACACACACTATATGGAGATGTGGATGACTACCTTACACATATCATGAGAGGTATTTTATTAATAACTGACTGTACAGGAACTGGCTCTGATAGTCATGTTACATATGCCCTCCTACCCTGGTAAATGTCCTTGAAAATGGGTGTGCCACTTGAAACATGTTGTGCTTGATAGAATATTGAAGGAGCAATAAGCAGCCAAGATACACTCATTAATTTGTAACTAACTTATTCTTTCTGCCATAGAGTATATAATGAAATTCTCAACTATCAAACCATATACTGTATTTACCCAAGTATACAATGACCTCAAATATAGAATTACCCACTCTCTTTCTTAAGAGGCTTCTTGAGAAAAATTTATTTGTTAACATATCCTGACTAATCAGAAATCCAAACATTTCTTGACTTCAGGTATCTGCCTAAAAGGTAAATATTTCACCTATTTCCAGCTTATGCCCTTGGTTGATTGTTTACCTGGTGTCAGAAGGCGCAGAAGTTGAATGCACACCAGAAATTATGGACTTGGATACACAATAGGAGTTCTGTGTGCTCCTATGCACATGCACCACAAGCCACGTCATGTGAATGCATACCACATGAATCCACAGCCAATCGCATTTCCTGTGGTCATTTATTTAGGCAGCCACACAGTGCTACCCCGGCAGTCTGGTACTCATTGTAGTTTGCATTTGCATTTTGGCTGTACTGTGTTCCAGTTCCACGTGTTGAGATACCTACTGTTGTAGTTTGGTGTGTTCCTGCATTGTTGTCGTCTCACCGTGTTTATCACCTCTGTTCTTGCTTGCTTACCTCATGTTGTGTCCTGGTCGGTCATAGTGTCTGTCATCCCCTACTTGTTCGTCTGTCCTGTCTGTTTGTAGTCAGTGATACCTCCAGTGGCTCACCCACCTGGTGGCTTCACATCTCCATTCGCTGCTGTGCACTGCTTTCCAGTCACTCAAAGCTATAACATTGGTGACGAGGTGAAAGGTTTGGTAGCATGGAGGCTAGTTAGTCTCTCTCCTGGAGCAACAGCAGCAGCTCATGCAGCAGCATCAGCACCAATTAGATGTCTTACAGCAATCCTTGCAGTTGCTGACGGACAAAGTCACGGCAAGGGCGCCCTCCTACACCAGTTCCCAGGTGTCCTGGTTTCTGATGCTTCCCCATGTCTGCCGTCATTTCCGCCCTTTGATGACACTAAGGAAGACTGGGAAACGTACTTGCATGATCTGAAACATTTCACAGCAATTCAGGTCACAGATGGCTCCCTACAGCAGTTGTTATTCTTGTCCTGGGCATCACCAGACACATTCTTCCAGCTCCAAAAGTGGGCATGGTTGTTCGACCCCATAGCTCTCTCCTTTAATGAGGTATGTGCACTGCTGACTAACTACTATTCCCAGTGCTACCATGTTAAAGAGTCTCAGCTTGAGTTCCACCAGTACCAAAACAGCTCAGTCATTCAAACCGTTCATGGGTCAAGGACCTGCAGGGTCTCAACTGTAAATGTGACTTCACTTGCACCTATCAGCATTGCAAGGCATCATATGTGGACTCCTTGATTCGCAAATTTGTCATTCACCTGGAACAGATCCACAGATCAACACGGCTGCATTGAAACTCGATAACCCCCTCACTGGAAGACATTCTAAGCATAGCCCACTCCCTTGAAATCACACAAGCAGCTAATGAGCGTCTTATGGCAAGGCCACAGATGGCAGCAGTAGAGTCCTCCCCTTGGGCGCCTCTCTCACACTGTTGTCATGGTACAGCCCACAAAGAGCAGTATTGTCAAGACTCCTAATTGTCCAACATCTCTATGGCTTCAGAGCTGCTGGTTGCCCCTTGTCGGCAATCATGTGAGTTAGTTCAATCTTGCCCACAGTGAATTTCCACTCACTCTCGCACAGTCTGTCCCCATCATTGGAAGATGTGCACTCTCTGTCAGAAATATGGCCTTCTCCAATCTGTCTGTCACAGCCACTCCACCTGCTCCCATCCCTCACACACAGGGCATCAGGATACCATGCAAACACTGAAATCTGTCATCCCACTGAATGCCCCATTGACATGGTGGCAGTTCTTCCTCACACTCCACATTTTCAACATAGGCATTCGTTTCACGGTCAATACGGGGGCCACCATCTCCTTGCTCAATCTGATGACATATACATGCCTGTGTTCCCTGGAGATGTCTCCCACCTCTTGATGATTGGTCACATACAGGTATGTTTCTATCACCCTCCATGGACAGTTACCATTCCCGGCCACCTATAAACATGTTTCCTGGCTCACGACCCTACTGGTGGTTGACCATCCCTCGGCTTCAAACATTTTTTGACTTGATGTTTTCATGCTGTTTGGCTTTTCAATTTCTGACGAGGTTAAGGTCATTTCCACTGCCGTCCCATTCCGAGAACTTGACGATCTGTGCTTGGCCTATGCCTCTCTGTTTCAGTCTGACTTAGGGTGTGCTTAGGACTTCCAGGCACACATTGCTCTCTGGCCAGATGCTCAGCCATGGTTCTTCCAGGCTTGACCCATTCCAGTGGCCTAATGTCCAGTAGTCAAGCAAGAGCTCAATCAACTGCAGGCTGCTGGCATCATTGAGCCCATGAAGGTGAGTGCTTGGGCAACCCCATTAGTGGTGATAAGGAAACCCAATGGCTCCCTTCACCTGTGTGGAGATTTCGGAGTTACAATCAATGAACAGTCCCTTGTTGAAACTTATCCCATTTCCCGGCAGGACAGACTTCTCACCAAACTTGTGCATGGTGAATGCTTCTCTAAGATTGACCTGGTGGAGGTTTACCAACAATAATTACCCTTAGATGAGGAATCCCAGAACATCGTGGTCTTCATCACGTGTTTCGGATTATATAAACACAAGCACCTCCCATTTCGTATTTCCTCGGCACGAGTCATTTTTCAGAGGCACCTGGGCCCATCCTGGCTTGTGTCAATTATCTTGATGACATCTTGGTCACTGGCCGCACATGCTATGAGCATTTGCAAAACCTTATTTCATGATCTGCAGGCCGCAGGCTTATGCTGTCAGCTGGAAAAGCGTAGGTTCTTTCAACCAAATGTCAAATACCTAGGGCACTGTCCCTGCAAAGAAGGCATTCATCCATCAGATCATTAGGTCGCAACCATTAGCGCCCTTTCCTGCCCCAAGGATTTATCTGACCTTCAGGTCTGTTTGGGTGAGGTTAACTTACTACCTAAAGCATCTACCCTATAGCTGCTGACGTTGCAGGGCCACTCAATCACTTGCATCACAAAGTGGTGCCATTCAACTGGACTTCTGCCTGGGATCAAGCTTTTCTCCTCTTGAAAACAATGCTCAAGTCCGCTCCTCACCTGACTGTCGCTTGGCGGCCAATGCTTCAGCCTATGGTTTTGGAGTAGTTCTGGCTCACAGGAATGTGGATGGCTCAGAACAGCCCACTGCGTATGCATCCAAGACACTGTCCCCAGGACAGAGGAACTATTCTCAGATTGAGAAATGAGGCTCTGGCAATTGTGCTTAGCATTCAAAAGTTTCACATTTACCTATATGGGACAAAGTTCACTCTCCTGACTGATCGCAAGCCTTTAGTTACCCTCTTAGGCCCACACACTCATCTCCCCAAGTGAACTGCTCAATATATCCAGTGCTGGGCACTGTTCTTATGCAATTACACATACATTATCTGATATAAGCCCACCTCTCAACCCTCTAATGCCGATGCCTTGTCACATCTCCCGTTGGGCCCTGATCCTGAGTTTGACCAGCAAGAAGTCCTCTGCTTTCTCATTGATATGGCCCATCAAGATACACTGGATGGATTTCCCACCACAGCTGCACACATCACCTCTGCCACATGCCGTGACCTCATTCTGCGGCAGGTTATCTGCTACATCACCCAAGGTTGACCCACCTATCTGACTCGCCAGTTGACAACTGAATTTAGCTCCTTGTGGCATGTCTTCTACAGGCTCTCGGTTGTGGCGCGTGTCCTTCTGTTGGCCGTGGAGACTGACACCCATTGGGCAGTCATCACACCTGATTTGTGCCATTGGGTCCTCCACTTGCTACACCGTGGACACTGGGAGATGTCCCATACAAAGCTCTTGGCTTGCCAAGTGTATTAACCTGGCATCAATGGTGACATCAAATGCTTGAACTGTGGGTGCACAGGCTGTGTGCACATCACCAGGTGAGCCCACCACAATCATTTGCTCCCTGGTCTACACCTCTCCAGCCCTGGGAAGACATCCATCTTGATTTTGGGATTGATGTGGTTTCTCATTGTGGATGCCCACTCCAGATACCTGTATGTTGTGCACAAGGCATCAACCACAACTGATGCCACATTCATGGCCTTGGCTCAAGTTCTCACCGTCAAAGGCCTGCCTCGTACCTTGGTCTCTGATAATGGCCCCAATTCACAGCAGTCTCCTTCCATGCATCCTGTGAGTGCAAAGGCATCAGACACATCCACACCCCTCAATTCCATCCATCCATCCTTCAATGGCACACCAGAACAACTGGTCAGCACGTTTAAACAACAGCTGACAAAAGCAGTCGAATCCTCTGCCACCCCGTCGGGCTCACCTTATTCATGAACACTTATCGCACCACACAGATGATGGTCATAATCCAGCTGAACTCCTTAATGGGTGGTAACCACGGACCTACTCCATCTGCTGACACCATTGCTTTCAGAGCCCCACTATACATCCTGGGCACGGCCATGTGCACCCTTTTGTACGAGGGCAAGGCTGTTTGAACTCCCGTCAGAGTAGTCATGATCCATGGGTGATGGGTGGCGTGTGTGACATCAGTACAGATACAGAAGGGGCTCAAGTTCTGCCACCTTATACCCCTTTGTGGCATCTCACATCCCCCCTACCCCCCACCCTCCTGGTGTGCACAAGGTCTTTGAGTTGGCCCCACTGCCAACAGCCACTGGCTCCCCTCTGGCACACTAGCACTCCTTTCCGCATCCACAAAGATTGGAGGCGCCATGAGATGCCCTGCCCTTGGTGACGTTTTGATGGATTCCACAGATGGCCCTCCCAACCCACTGCCACAGGGTCTCCCAACGTTCCCTCCTTCTGCCCTCTGCCCACCACGACAACATCCTGGGTATTTCTGCCCCTATGCGCAGGTTGGGGGGAGAGGGGTGAGGGCAATTTAGTGTTGGAAGGTGCAAAAGTTGAATGTGCACCAGAGGGTAAGGACCTGGATACCCACCAGGTGTCTCTGTGCTCCAGCACTTGCCTGCACCATGAGCCTCGCCTTGCAAGTGTGCCACTCTCTATACGATGTGAAGTTCACAGCCAATCGTGTTTCCCATGATCAGGTATTTAGATGGCCATCTGGCCCTACCACAACAGTCTGGCACTTGCTATAATTCCTGTTTGCATCTCAGTCATACTTCGTTCCAGTTCTGTGTGTTGAGATACCAACTGTCACTGTTTGGAGTGTTCCTGTGTTGTTGCTGTCTTGCTGTGTTTATCATCTCAGTTCTTGGTTACTTGCCTCATGTTGTGTCCTGGTCAGTCATACTGTCTGTTGTCCCCTACTGCCCATTCATAGTCAGCGATACCACCATCAGCTCCCTTACCTGGTGGCTTCGCGTCTACATTCTCTTCTGTGCACCACTTGCCAGTCATTTGTGGATGTAACAGTTTACATTTTGATAATACAAGGAGAAATAAAATAAAGAAAAAGAAATTGCTTACATTAATATTAATCTTCTTTGTCTCTCTTGTTTAGTCTGTCATCTGTGTACCACTGTTTTTAATTATCATCTTCTTCTTAACAAGACAGCTATTACTGTTATCTCCATTGTTGTCACAAATATTTGGTTGTCTTCTGAATATGGTGGGGTTTGTTTCTTCCGTGGACATGTTGCAGATTGCGCTTATGTACTGACATGAGAATGTTACCACAGTCTAACACAACACAACGTATGTCTATGTGAAAAAAGCGCAGTTTTGTTTGCTACCTTTCCAGCCAAATCAGTGAATGTGAAATGGAAGAAACGTACATGGGTTGTAATACCTACATTATTTAATGTACCAAATAAACCACCACAATTGTAGCTTAAGGGAAAACCACATAGACATGATAATAAATCATCAAAATCAATAAATCTGTTTCCTAGCATAGAAGGGAGCAACACCACAATTGTTGCTAAATCTGAGCCACAAACAGCAAGAATCTTCACTTTTGAATCAAAAGTAATTACATTTACAAAAGTACACCAGTATTAGAAAGTGTAAGAATGGGTGACTCATTAGACTCCATAAGATGTTTTAATCGTCGAAGAAAGTGTCTATGATAATCACAACAGAAACAATATAAATATACACTTCTTATACATGAAATGTGTGTCTATATTCTGCTGATTTCAGTGAATATACAAATTTTTGAAAGTATTTATTCATTAATAAGTTGTTCCTTATGTCGCTGGATCAGTGTTATTCAACTGTTTTTACATTTGTCTCTTGGTAATTTACTAATGTTTAAAAATCAAAAATATAATAATTATTTTGTTAATTAAGTAGGAAATAATTAAAAACAAACATTATCCTTACAGCCCATGTGAATGTCTGCTTTCTGACCACTTGGAGCACTAGTGTGGCTCCAGCTGTCAAATGGTAACAATTTTCAGCCCAGAGATTGCTGTGACTGTAATGCATTAGACTGTGACGTTACTCTGTCTTTTGCTACAAAAAATATTGTTTGGCCATTGCTTTTTCATTGCCTGTGTAGAACCACCAGCTGACACTCCCTGTTGTCCCTGTCATATCTCACGGTGAGTGTAGACAACACTGCAGCACGAATGCATGAAACAAATATATATGCCACTGGTCCCAATCTAGACTTTTAGCATTTCCTGCAGAAATCTATGCCATTGTTGAGTATTTGTCCCATTGTAAAGTCAATTCGATTCTGATTAGAATCTGATTAAGTAAACTGTAGTTTAAAAATGGTAGACATTCATAAAAAGCCAAAATATGCAGTATAGATTCCTATGGTTGGCAGCAGGGTGAAATTTGTTACCTGCTCATAATTCCCCTCCTCACACTCAGCTAAGCTGGTGTCTCTGTTCCCCTTCTAAGGCTTTTCTGTGTTTGAGTAACAGTGGAACACAGATGACAATATCTTCTAGGTAGCAGGTCATATGTAACAACAGCAACTAATACACCTCATAACCAAATAAAGTATTGGCTTTGGTACAGAATGATGTAATGGTTTTTAAAGAACAATATTTTTGCCTTTGAAAGTTACCTTTATTAAAAAGCAGCATAAATGTATAAGTATGTATACAGTATCCATACATGTATGGTAGGACAACTTTTACTGCAAATCTGTTCAAATACAACAAAAGTTTATTGAGTTGATAGAATTTGATGCTATTTCCTCCTCTGTTTCTCAGAATTGACAATTTTTAAGCATAGCATTAACTATCATAGTGTCTAGTTCATAGTTTCTCACATATCCACTGCACTACATAGCACTTTGAGCCAAATGTCATGTGATTGTTTAAGCAAAATTGATATTATATCAAGCACTTTGGAATATTGGGAAATCTTGAACCCATTCATATGAAAGTACTGTTTGCTAGCCCCTTTCCTTTGGAAATTTTCAAAATACATTTGTATGAAACCTCAACAGCCAAAGCTTCTTCTATAAATATGTAAGATGACCCCTGCATTAATCTATTAAACACTGTAAACAAGTTGGCCTTGGAAGCAACAGTTTAATCTGCAAAACTGCCTGGACAATAATTAAGACTGTTAAAGGTCAAATAAGAAACTTTGATGAGACAGTCCCAATACCAGTAGATACATTCAACAAATATTTTGTAGGCTGTGCAGATGAAATAAAAAACTTGATCAGTAAACCCAATGTGACGCATATAGATATCTTAAGACTGCAAACCGAAATCATAATCAGGCCGGACCTTCATTGAAACACCTTAAAGAGGTATGTCAAGACGAAGTTATCAAAATTGTCAAAGAAATGAAAAATTCACATAGTACAGATATTTATGATATGTCAAACAATTTACTGAAAGAAGTAATACCTTACATTGCAGCACCATTAACATATTCTATAAACTTGTGTCTTAGAGAAGGGGTCTTTCCTGATTCTCTCAAACTATCCAAGGTGACTCCAATCTTTAAGAAGGGAAGCAAAGCTGAGCTTGCTAACTACAGGCCAATTTCACTAATTCCAACACTAGCCAAAGTCTTTGAAGGCATAATGTATCAGCAGATCTTTGAGTACCTAGAACTAAACGATATGCTGAGTACATCACAGTTTGGTTACAGGAAAGAAAGGTCAACCATACATGCCATAGAACTCTTAGTGAGTGACATTCTAGCAGCATTTGAGGACCAGGCTCACATACAGGTAACCTTATGTGACCTGAGCAAGGCCTTTGACTGTGTTGACCACTCTGTTTTACTCTCTAAACTCGAATATTATGGAATATGTGGCAAAAGTTTAAAACTCGTCAAATCATACCTTAATAATAGGAAGCAAGTGGTAAGCTGAGGAATTAATGTGTCAAACACACTTGAGGTTCAACACGGAGTGCCACAGGGATCTAAATTAGGACCACTTCTATTCCTCATACATATAAATGACCTACCGGCAAATATTAATGTAAAGACATATGTGTATGCAGATGATACAACTCTGCTGTCTGTAAACCATGATTTTGATAAACTTGTAAGCAGTATGAATTTGGCAAAAGAAAATGCAACATCATGGTTTAATGCAAATGGGCTACTATTAAATGAGACAAAGACCCAGAACATGTGGTTCAGTCTATCAAAGAGTACAAAAATAGAAAAACAAAGTGCAAAATTTTTAGGTATAATCCTGGACAACAAACTAACATGGGACTCTCATGCAGAACACATAGCAGTTAGGCTGTCAAGAGTTATATACCTGTTGAAGAGGCTGATGTTCTGTGTGACATCGGAATATGTAAGGACAGCGTACTTTGCTTTTTTTCAGTCTGTTTTAAGGTATGGGCTAACGCTCTGGGGAAGTAGCAAAAAAATAAATGAAATTTTGGTGATCCAGAAGAAAGCAATCAGAGTAATAGCAAAGGTAGATAATAGGACACATTGTAAACCATTGTTCATTAAATATAGAATTTTAACAGTTATTAATCTATATATTCTTGATAGTGTTAACTTCATACTTGCGGAACTACCTAATTTAAGTGTAATGAATCAAAGACATGACTACAATACAAGAAACTGTACTTCTCTGATCTTGCCACAGAATAGATTAGCAAAAACAAACAATAGCCATAAGTACATGTCAATTAAAATATATAACAAATTGTACAAATATGCCACAAGCATGCCAATCAAATTATTTAAGGAAAAGCTACACAGCTTCTTGTTAATGAACCCATTCTATTCAATAGAAGAATTTTTAGAAATACCCAATATCAACTTAAGTTAAATGTGTTAAATATATTTAATGAAAATATTAGGTTAAGTGAACTGACGAAGTCTATTGCATGTAATAATGCTGAATGACCAATAAAGAATCTGAATCTGAATCAGAATCAAGATGGCCCGATATTTTTTGAATGAGAAATTTGGGAAAAAACCTTGTCTTATAATCGGGTAAATACAGTATTCCTTTTTCAGGGAGCAGAGAGGAATTGGCTTGGGGAGACTGAATGTGAGGCAGATAGGTCACTCAAAACCCATGTTATGAGGGATCTCACTCAATGTAGATCCCTCTTAGCAAGGATTCTGAGTACCCCTTGTCCAATTTCCCTCCAAACCAATTTCTTTTTGTTTCCTGAAGAACTTAGAATTTCTGTGATATTCTTTCACACATACATATCAGCCATCTACATGTTGTGCCTCTGTAAAGATAAGTACTAGCCACTATCTCTCTGTGAATTTAACTATTTTCTGAATGTAATCTTAATTTTTGTGGAATTACTTGATTTATACAGTTTTTCTTATCTCTGCAGGAGGCTGAAACCTGATCCATACCATCGTAAACACAAAACTTCAATTAAATGGAAGAATCTGAATCCTGTGTTCAATGAAGAATTTGCTTTTGATACAAAGATGACAGATCTTCCAAAACAAGAACTTGAGATCACAGTATGGGACAAAGATTATGGGAAAAGTAATGATTACCTTGGTGTGTATGATAAATACATCCATAGCTCATAACAAAAATAATAGTAAAGGACTTATACATAGTTGTCATCAAATGCACTTTTGTAGTGTTTCTCTCTCTCTCTCTCTCTCTCTCTCTCTCTCTCTCTCTCTCTCTTTCTCTTTAACACACACACACACACACACACACACACACACACACACACACAAGTAGTATGCTTGCATAAAATCTTCCACTATTATTGAAATGAAAGATTGGTTGGAAGTTGCACAAGATGGCAGTTGTGGCTTTTTCCAACCAAACAATAAAATATAGTGACCAAAAATAACAAATTTTGTATTTTTGCTGATAACTCACTTTCACAGCATATTACAATTAATGGAAACATTTGAGTTGAACTTAGATTTTTAAGTTAGATTTTCTCCATTGTTGTGGTGGTAACTGTTGATGGTCTTGCTCAATGTATTACACTCCTACTGGATTCATCCTGCATGAAGGAATATCAGCTGAGTATTGTAATTAATGAAATTATGTATGCTTTGCTCCAGTTTCGCCTTCATTCAATTATTAAATCTCATTGACACACAAAAATTCTTGACAAACTAGACCAAACTGAAGACTCAAGAAAACAGAACTGTCCTGCTGGGCTCTGCCATGACCACATTATAAATTCAGTTCAACAATCCAGACCTTAAATAATATTGTTATAACATGAGTAAAATTAAACTTATACCTAAAAATTGGTCCAGGCACAGAAATATACCCTATAAAAAATGGAAATACCTGTTAAATGTGTCTTCCTACATGAAATTTTACCACTTGTGTTACCTTAACAATTGATTCCAGGAAACATTAACTTACTTTTTAAGTTGCAAAATAAATTTTACTGCCAACATTTACTCTAAAACGTGGCCTAGGAGTCAACACTACTTAGCAGTAGACTCAAAAATTAATAATTTGGTAAACAAATTTCAGAAACTAACATCAAATCAGTTTTCTCAAATTTTCTGTAAAATTAAGATAAATTGAAAGTCACCAACAAACCTTCTTAAGGGTAAAAATAATTATAAACTTATATTCAAGAGAAATTAAGTATGGAAATGCTACCAATTATTAACAAAATATGTGTTCTAAAAGTAATCTGTGTGCTGGAAAATGTATCATTCCTGGCATTGATAACTTCATTGTGTAACTTCCTTGTCCACGACATTACGCAGTCATTCAAGAAAGGAAAAGTAGGACACAAGCCAAACTTTTGTTGAAGTAATGACAGTACTTTAATGTAACAGGTAGGATTCAGATTGAATGACAGCATCTATAGTACAAGGTCAGTCACTATAGTGCTACATATTACCATGAGTCGAATGTCATGTGATTCTTCAGGATGGATATGTGTGTGTGTGTGCGAGTATATACCTATCCTTTTTTCCCCCTAAGGTAAGTCTTTCCACTCCCGGGATTGGAATGACTCCTTACACTCTCCCTTAAAACCCACATCCTTTCATCTTTCCTTCTCCTTCCCTCTTTCCTGACGAAGCAACCGCCGGTTGCAAAAGCTCGAAATTTGGTGTGTGTGTTTGTGTGTTATTTTATTGTGCCTGTCTACTGGCACTTTCCCGCTTGGTAAGTCTTGGAACCTTTGTTTTTGATTTATAATCAGGTAAATATAGTATTCCTGTTGTCATATGCTATAACTTTTATAATTTCAAGTTGAACAAATATAAAGTCACAGATCAAGTAAACAGAGTAAGATGTGTGTACACTTTAACAGTCACATCATAACTGAGTCCAAGTCTAGCAGCCGCTGGCTGGCTGACCGCTTAGGTGGCACTGCTGCTGCATGGCTGGCAGACTGCGCCGCATGTAGAGGACACACATAACAGTGCGGCAGCACTTTGAAAGATCGGTGAGTCACAACACTTTTACCCCCTTTGAAGTTGTAGCACAGGTCTTGATGGAGGTTGCCTGTAGATTGCTAACGTCCATAGGTGTTGTCTGACTGTCCGTAAAGTCTCGAGGAGGAGGCTTCCCGTACAGATGGGAGAGTCCCCGATGATAACGGGTCAAGATGACAGGAGACATAGGGGTCGAATCTGCTGGGGCCCCGTGCACCAATCTACCCATTGCAGCAAGTCCGGGTGTTATAACAGGAAACATGGACATGCGTTTCCATCCATAGGAGAAGGAAGTGAGTAGACTTGCTCTGACAGATGATGGTCACCTGGTTCCTGTATGGGCACGTCTCCTGGTGGCGTCAGTTCTTGTGCTTGCACTGATATGATGGTGAGGGGACTGCATTATGAGTAATGAGAGATTCCAGCATCCCAAGCGTCAGGTAGAGCCAAAGATGGTGTAGCAGCATCTGGAACAGGCGTTGCTGGCACACGAGGCCAAAGCTGATCCGAATGATGCACTGCAACATGCGTGTCCATCTGGATTTCATACAGGCGTTGGGCACAGTGTCGTAAGATGTGGCCAGGACTCCATTTTGGCTACCTGCCATATCCCTGTACCCATACAAGGTTGTCGGCAGTGAACCGGCCAAGCAAAGACAACCACAGCTGTGAGGTGGAAGGCCAAGATGAAGTAGAGTTCGGGGCTGTCAGCCATGTAAGAGCTCAGCTGGGCTGTGGTTGCCCATGGGGGTGAAACGGTAAGAAGCCAGAAGTTTGAGAAGTGCATCAACAGCAGCAGAAGAAGTCACGAGTTTCCTCATCTGAGCCTTAAATGTGTGGACCAGTCATTCAGCCTCACTGTTTGACTGTGGATGGAACAGAGCCATGACACTGTGACAGGCACAAAAATCTGCAAAATTGGAAGAGGCAAATTACGGACCATTATCAGTAACAAGAGTAGAGGGAAGAACTTCCAAAGGGAAAATGTGAGCTAGAGCATTGGTGGTTGCCGCGGTGGTAGGCGACGTGCAACGGACAATGAAAGGAATTAGAGTAGGCATCAATAACGAGAAGCCAATAAGTACCTAAAAAAGGTCCCGCAAAGTCAGCATGAATATGCTCCCAGGGCTTCTCAGGCGAAGGCCACGGTGACAAAGATGACTTCAGGGTGGCGGTCTGTGATGCACAAGGGCCGCAGGCAGTGACCCTGTGTGTGATTTCAGAGTCGATGTTGGGCCAGTACACATGACGGCGCGCCAGAGATTTTGTGCGAGATACACCCCAGTATCCTTTGTGAAGGAGGCGCAAGACTGAAGCACACAAAGACGCAGGTACGACAACACACGCCGAAGCATTTTTGGTGAAAAAGAGGATAACATCATCCCTAGCCATGAGGCAGTAACACAATGCATAGTTGTTCCACAATGTATCAGAAGTCTTAGCGGAAAGATGATTTGGCCAACCCCTCGGAATACAGCATAAAACCTGGGAGAGGGTAGGGTCAGAACCCGTAGCTGCCGCCAGCTGGTCCCCGGTGATGGGAAACCTGTCACAACCCGCTGCTTGGCAACACCCAGGTGGAAACACAAAAGTTCATCCCTATTGAATACCAGATCAGGACCCATGGGAAAGTGAGACAGTGCATCAGCATTCGCATGTTGAGCCGTCGGCTGAAAATGAATCTCATAATTGAAACAAGACAAGTAAAAAGCCCAACACTGGAGGCAGTGTGCAGCCTTGTCAGGAAGTGACGTTGATGGATGAAACAAGGAAACAAGTGGTTTGTGATCCGTAACAAGATGAAATTTGGATCCATAGAGAAAAACACCAAACTTATAAAGATCATAAATAATGGCCAACGCTTCTTTTTCAATTTGAGAATACTTTTGTAGCATTTTGGAGGCATAAGCAATGGGTTGTTCAAAATTGTCAGAAAAATGGTGCACAAGGACTGCACCAACCCCGTATTAATGGGCATCTGTGGCAAGAACAAGATGTTGGCCAGGTCGATAAGTAGCCAGGCACAGGGCGTGTTTCAGCATAGTCTTCAATTTCTGGAAAGCCACATCGCATGATGCGGACCAGTGAAATGCACATTTTTATGCAACAGGTGATGCAACGGCTGAGCCACCGAAGCAGGGGATGGTAAAAACTTGTGATAGTATGCTATTTTCCTCAAGAAGGCCTGCAGTTCCTTAACAGATGTAGGGTGAGAAAGGGCATCGATCACAGCTGAAGCGGACGAATACCATCTCGAGAGAGTTGAAACCCCAAGTACGTGAAAGATGCCTGAAAAAATTTTTATTTCTGAAGTTTACACTTAAGACCGGCAGTCTGTAAGACATGAAAAAGTGTGTGGAGATTTTGAAGATGTTTGTCAGTGGTGGAGCCAGTGACAACGATGTCGTCCTGGTAATTTATACACCCAGGGACAGTGAGTAATAATTGTTCCAAGAATCACTGAAAGAGAGCAGGGGTGCTGGCAACCCCGAATAGCAATCGCTGGTATTGATAAAGGCCGAAAGGTGTGTTAAGGACCAGAAACTGCCAGGAAGCAGTGTCGAGAGGAAGTTGATGATAAGCTTCTGACAGGTCAAGTTTAGAAAAGTAGTGGCCTCCAGCAAGTTTAGTGAACAATTCTTCAGGTCGAGGCATAGGGTAAGTGTCAATAAGGCAATGAGCATTTACAGTGGCTTTAAAATCGCCACAGAGACGAATATCACCATTTGGCTTAGCAACGACAACAACAGGAGAGGACCACTCACCGGAAGTGACAGGAAGCAAGACCCCTGAAGAAGTGAGATGATCCAGCTCCAGTTTGACCTGATCACAAAGGATCACAGGAATGGGCCGAGCCCGAAAAAACTTAGGGCAAGCAGTGGGTTTGAGCATGATATGAGCTTCAAAGTCGTTTGAACGGCCTAACCTAGGAGAAAAAAAGAGATGAAAATGTCATCGACAAGGAATCCAATTGAGCATAAAAAAAACATCAGAGACGATATTGACAGAGTCATCTATGGAGGAACCAAAAACGCAAAAGGCATCGAAACCAAAAAGATTCTCCACGTTACTATGGTCGACCACAAATATGGGAACAGTGTGAACGACAGATTTGTGAGATATCTCAGCATCAAATTGTCCCAAGAGAAAAATCTTCTGTTTATTGTAAGTCCGTAATTGCGTAGTGACAGGTGACAGAAGTGGAGAACCCAACTGAAGATACGTCTGAGAATTGATGATAGTGGCAGCAGAAGCAGTATCCACTTGCATGCGAACATCTCGACCAAGTATTTGGACAGTGAGGAATAACTTCCCTGAAAGGGAAGAAGTACAATTGACAGACAACAAAGAATCAGAATCAGTGTCACGTTCATGAACATCATGTAGGTGGTCGGATTTGCAAACGGATGACACAAACCTTTTTTTTTTTTTTTTTTTTTTTTGCATTTGTGACACACAGCCCAACATTGTGGAAAATCTTCTCGTGAATGTTTCGTAAAACACCGCGGACATGAAGGACGTTGCCGTGGGATTTGTTGCAGATTTTAGAGGTTTGTTTATGGTTAGGCCGAGGCTGCACTTGGGAGCATACTGCGGCCACATTGGCCGGCGGGGACACGCCACACGCTTCATCAACATTGCACAGAGGTTGTATTTCCCCAACGTCACCCCATGCCTCTATTTGCACTCCAGTGGCATGAGAAATTTCAAAAGACTGAGCGATGGATAGGACTTCATCTAGAGTTGTATTTGCCAACTGAAGGGCACGATGCCTAACTTCTTTGTCGGGTGCCGATCGGATAATAGCATCCCGTACCATGGAATCGGCATAGGATTCTTTGTGAACTTCAGTAATAAATTGACACTTTCTACTGAGGCCGTGAAGTTCAACAGCCCAAGCGCAATAGGATTGATTCGGTTGTTTTTGACAATGATAAAAGGCAACACGAGAGGCTACCACATGCGTTTGCTTTTGAAAATAGAAGGACAGAAGTGAGCACATTTCAGCAAAGGACAAAGACGATAGGATCTTTCAAAGGAGCCAAATCCGACAACAACCGATACATTTGAGGTGAAATCTATGAAAGGAACAGAGACTTACATGTTTGTTCATCCATGACATGAAATGCCAAGAAGTGCTGTTGAAGATGTGTTTCATAATCAGACCAGTCTTCCGCCGTCTCGTCGTAAGGAGGAAAAGGAGGTAGAGACAATGACAAGAGATGCCCCGCATTTGATGCCGCGACGAAATCACGAATCACATTTGTGAGAAGTGTTTGCTGTTCTATGAGACCTTGCAATAGTTGATCTGAAGTAGCCATGGAAACATGTGGGTCAACGATGGAAAAAAAAAAAATCCCATCCTCATCGCCCATGTTATAACTTCAAGTTGAACAAATATATTTCAAGGAAGATGCAATACATGAAAGTCACAGATTAAGTAAACAGAGTAAGATGTGTGTACACTTTAACAGTCAAATCATAACTGAGTCCGAGTCTAGCGGCCGCTGGCTGGTTGGCTGGCTGGCTGCTTAGGTGGCGCTGCTGCTGCATGGCTGGCAGACAGCGCCGCATGTAGCGACACGTGTAACTGCTCGGCGGCACTTTGAAAGATCAGGGAGTCACAACAATAACTATTTTCATCATATTATTTACAAAATTCATCAGGTGCTTTAAAGGCCTGTCTAACTATGAAGACCTATCTAGTTTTTTCAGGATACATTTCAAGCATCAATTGCAAACAAATTTTATTATGCTTCACCAGCTTCAACAAATGAATTTATCATCTTCAGAAGCCTACAAAATAAGGGATATTACAAATCTTTAACTTTGGTTATACATTTATGAGAAGTATAAAAAGTATATTACAGAAACGTAGTGAGGTGACACTGATGGTAGCCCCATGGTCCATCTGGGTGGTAAGTTGTTCAGCAGTTGCTCATCTATTCAGCCATAGTTCACCCCTGCCACCTACAGACCATAGTGCCACATAGTTGCATTGATGCTGGTTTTGGATCATGCTATTTTGCCATGCATTGTGTACATTAACCACCACAGCATAACACTTTGAAAACTTACCCGTTTCCAAAATACTTCTACCTATGCCTTCTGAAGATGACAAATTAATTTGCTGAAACTGGTAAAGCATAATAAAATTTACTTTACAACTGATGCCTAAAATTCATCCTGGAAAAATAATACTACAGTTGTTGAAAATGACTTCCATGAAGAAAATAATATATCTGTTTAGTTGCTTGAAACACATGCTAATACATGGTCCAGTCACATTAATGGCTTACAGTACTAGCAGTGGAGAGTACATGAAATGTGTTAGGGAGGATGTGGAAAACAGCACAGTTGTTGTAATGTGGAAAACAGTGCAATTGTTATTGTAATGCAGAAACAGAGCAATTTATTTGGTATCCAAAAAGGTCATGGACAGTGGATTTAGTACCAGGAGTGCAAGCATTTCTGAAATGGATGAGTTTTCAAAGTGTTAAACTACACCGTTCATAGCAAAATGGCACTATCCAAAACCAGTGCCGAGGTAACTGTGATGCATCACCAGCCATAGATGACAGGGGTGGGAACTATGGCTGCAGGATGTGTATGAGTGAATAGATGTGCAACTGTTGAGTAGCTGACTGCCCAGATGAACCAAGGGGCTACCAACAGTTCTCAGTGACTGTTCAACAAACATGGCTGCAAATGGGCTTCTGCAGCAGGCACCTGGTTTATGCAGCCATGCCAACTGTTATTCATCAGTGACGAAGGCTGGAATTTACATGCCAGTACCACAGCTGAGCATCCACTGAGTGGAAACGGGTAATCTTCCCAAATGAATCATATTTTATGCTCCATAGATCAGAGGATCGGTTGGTAGGACATGTTCTGAGGCATGAAGGGATCAGCAATTTAGCATTGGAGGGCAGCATGGAGGTTAAAAATCATAGAGGGAGACCAAGAGATGAATACACTAAGCAGATTCAGAAGGATGTACGTTGCAGTAGGTACTGGGAGATGATGAAGCTTGCACAGGACAGAGTAGCATGGAGAGCTGCATCAAACCAGTCTCAGGAATGAAGACAACAACAACAACAGATCAGAGGAGGGAGTGTTACGGTGTTTGAGTAATGTTTCTGTGGTGTTCCCTGGGTGATCTTGTCATTCTGGAAGGCGTAATGTTTCAACACTAGTATGCATCGATCCTTGTGGATCATGTCCACCCCTACATGCAGTTTCAGACAATGGAAAATCCAGGATGGTATGTAACAATATAATGAAAAGGACAGTTGCTGCTCACCATACAGCAGAGATGCAGAGTCGCAGAAAGTCACATGCTGACACAAATGCAAATCCCACACACATGGCCAAGTTGCCAGAGGCTGTGGTCATGTGTGTGTTGAGATGCAGTTGCTAGATTGTGTATATTATCCATTTTTGATAAAGGCCTTGTTGGCCAAAAGCCTACATGCAGTTTGTTTTTCCTCGGAATGATAACATCATCCAGCTCGCAGTGTACATGTATGGTTTGAAGAGCACCACACTGCAGTTACCATACTCCATTGACAACCAAATTTTCCAGATTTACAACCAATTGAGATACCACCTTCATCGGGCTGTTTGTTCCCTCGATCCTCAACCAAGACACCTGATGCAGCTGGGCATGATGCTGGAGTCAGCATGGCTCCACATTCCTGTCGGTATCTTCTAGAACTTATTGACTCTCTTCCTGCACATCTTGCTTTTGACAGGTGCACATTAATGTGACTGGACAATATAGATCCAACTAGAAAAGTAAGCTAACTCTGGGGAAGTTAACTGAAGAACTATGCTTACAATACAACTGCCAAATTACAGAATAAAAGCAATTCAAGAGAAATTAGAAGTGCAATAAAGTTTAAAAATTGATCAGTGTGAGCAAGACATATAAGCACAAAAAAGAAAAAGAATAATTACAATGGAAGTAGAAATCAGATAGGCCATAAAAAAAGAGAGAAGTGTATGTGAAAGGGAGGAGGAAATCAGAGAGTAATAAAAATTGTATACTCATGTGATCAGATTTAACCTACAAAAATGAAGTTTTGTGACTAGGCATGTGTAGTATCTAAGCAATATTAACAATGAACAAAAAATGAAATAGTCACTCAAAGTACCTGTTCCCCGCAAAAGTTTTAGTATTTATGTATTTATTTCATAAGTGCAGCACATGAATTACATGTCTACTGGCAGTGCCATTTGTTAGTACTGCACACTATAACATGTCTATGTTGTAGACAAGTCAGTCTAGAATTCATACAAATGGTCAGCGTGGTGTTCTTGTTAAGATACAGCACTCTGGTACAAAATGTTGAAAAGTAGGTAAATGATCAGATTCACATCACCTATCTGGATTTGCCTTATTTCAGAGTATGTGTGGAACCCTGTGAACATGTCTATTATCAATGTGAAAGACAGTGTCCACAGAAAACTCGTCATGACTATTTAGAAGTGGCAACATCCAGTCACAGGATTTTTTAAATAGATGTCACGTTTCATCCAGGATGAGATATTCACTCTGCACCAGAGTATGCGCTGATGTGAAACTTCCTGGATTCAGTTTTACACCATCTGCAGAGCTAAGCAACCAATGTGCTTTCTCAGGGTGTGACTAATAATTTGTCCAGTCAGCTTAGTTCCAGAAAATATGCAACTCCAGACAGGTAACAGGTGATTCACAAAGTATATGATTCTGTGACCTTTATTGCATTTCTTTGTATGCTGCATGTTACTGTAATAATCACTATGTAAAAGAAGGGAAAGACAACCACTCACTTATACCAGATCAAAGCATGGAGCTCAGTAACACATAACAGAAAACAGCATTCACACTAGCTTTTGAGCACTGCTATGTATCCAGCAATAGTACACACATTCACGTAAGGTGTCAGTCTGGTTTTTCCTTTTTGTGTGTGTGTGTGTGTGTGTGTGTGTGTGTGTGTGAGAGAGAGAGAGAGAGAGAGAGAGAGAGAGAGAGAGAGAGAGAGAGAGAACGTGTATACTATTTCTTGCAAAAGAGCTGTGCTCAGAAGCTAATGCTGTTTTCTGTTATGTGTTACTGCACTCCATGCATCAGTCTGCCATAGGTGAGTAGTTGCCTAGTTGCCTTTCTCTTATTTTACATATGAGGTGTGATCAAAAAAGTCATGGAACTTTTTGTTTTTCTTGCTTGAAAATTATCCATGGTTGATATTCTTCTCACTATGGGGCGATGAACTGTTGCAAAACATCTAAGTAGTTAGTGGTAATGGGTTTTTCCGAGAAGAAAAATGGTCCAAAAACATTGTTATGCATGAAACCTCACCAAACATTCACTTTTTCACTGTCTTGCTGTAACTGTACAGCAGAATGTGGAGACTCTGAACCCCATATATGGACATTACACCTATTTACTATTCAACTGACATGAAAGGTGGATTCATCAGTAAAACATATGCGATTTAAGTAATCGTTAGCGCCATAAATCCTGTTGAGAATCTCAGTTGCAAATTTAGCATATGTCAGCAAATCCTTCAGTTGCAAGACCTGCACAATTTGCACTTTGTAAGCATGCAACCTAAGCCTTTCATGAAGAATCTTCACCACACCACTTACTTGCAGTATTTGAAGTTCACGTGATGCGTGACAAGTTGATTTAGACAGACTCTATAGAAACAATTGCCGAACACAATCAACAGTTGCATCACTCACACGAGGCCTCCCACTTCGAGGATGATTATCAATGTTTGATTCCATCGCTTTATTGATTTAATGTCAAGAGGGCAGTGTCCATAAGAAACCCGAAATTTATTGTGAACACTGATGGGTGATTTCGTTTCTTGGAACAAAAGCACACATTGCACTTTCTCCTGCTTCGATGCCATTTTGCCAGCAACTAACATGACCCAACAGACCACATCGGTGTTGTGGAGCACTAGCACCATCTATTGGTCACAACAACTAGTAACACTAACCTATGTAACGGCATCAAATATAACATATTATGTCAAATGGTTATTCTGTTATAAATTTTTATAATCATGGTAAGACTTTGTGCTCACCATATATATGTGAGAGGAGGGTGACCCATTACAATATCTCTCTCACAAAATTTGGAAACAGAATGTTACAATATTTTGTGACAGACTATAAGGTTTGCCAAACAGTCTATAAAATGATGCCCAGGATAGCAGACAGATGTATAGAAGACGTATCTGTTATGTAACATATTACAGAAAACATAAGAAAAATATCTACGATACAAATCATAATCTATACATATATCAGGATATGGCATTCAGATTTTCACATCTGTGGAACATAATGTCAAAAGACAAATAATAAAAAATCAAAACTATAACATTACACCAGTAAACTACAGAAATAATTACAGAAACAATTTCAATTACTAGAACTTATAAATTTTAAGTTAAGATCTATACAATCAGACATTCAAAATCTTCAAAACAGAAGAGAAAAAATTTCAGAGCTTAAGTGTACAATGAGTGAGCTGACTCAAAAACCCACAACAATGGGTACAGACCAGAAGAATATACTCAGTCATGAACGGGAATCAATGAGCCACATACACCAGAGTATTCAAGGATATGTTGAGTCATGAAAAAACAAAATAATGTAAAAATATTGGGGCCTAAGTCTACAATGTGGAGATCGACCCATGAATTGAAACCACACTGGGTACAAACTGGCAAAAAAGTTCAATCATAGCAAAGAATAAATATAAGAAGCACGTAGCCTCAATCAAAGGTTGTCCACTCTCCTTGAGTACACACACAGTCGTGATTTAAGCATGAGTCTCTCCACAAGTCAAGGTCCAGTCAGATACAATATTGCAACACAGAGAATAAATACAGGTAAACAGAGTCATAGTTAGCTTTGAATGAAGACACAATCTAGCAATTTGAGAACTAAAAACAGTATATGAAAGCAGACATGTATACATCTTGTTGCATTGTTTACACTAGTAGGTGTCTTCCACACTATTTACTAATAGTCCGTACAACTAACCTATATACATTTATTTACAAATGATAAAAAAGACATACTGATTTAAAGTTACATAATGACTGGAAAGTCAATCCCCCTACATTAATTTATGCTGAATACCAGTGTCTTTAGCAGTCTTCGCTAAGATATCAGTCACAACATAGATCCAGTCAATAGATGCTCAAGTATGTTATCCAGCACCCACAATCTCATGCAACTTGACTTGTACAGTAGGATACAGGCATACAGCAGTGTGGGAAGTGGATCCACCCACATCGTCCAGTTTCCTCCTTAGAGTTCTCATCACATGCTCCAATGGATAGGTAACTTCCTATCTTAAACATTATTTTGTGAACTAAATATGCTGTTCAATACCTCCTTCACATCACACAACACATATTCTCCTTAGTAACTTTTTAAAGTTAGTTACATGGGATTCATGCCAGGTGCAATTAAACAGTGTTCACCTGTGAAACAGTAATATTCAAAGTTAAATGCAATAAAAAGAATGGACTAATAAGGTAATACATGCAGATATGCTCAGATATTATTCCTAATCTTTGCAGTACAAATTATGAATACTGTCTCATTTCATAATTGCAAAAAGATCTACTCATTTAGCCTCATGCCAATATTAAATTCTAAAGCACAACTCTATTACAGAACATAATTATATAGTGTACCACAGGTTTTAACTCAGTCGACAGACAAGACAGAACTTCAAAATTCACATCATCTTACATACTAAATTCCAGACAAACAAAACACAGTTCTATCATCTTATCAATCTACAAATAGATTTAAACTCAGTCAATTGATAAAATAAAACTCTAGAAATCACCTCATCTTACATACTTAATTCCAGACAAACGGAACACAGTTAAATAGCCTTACGAATCTATAGCATGGCAAAAAAACACAACATATTTTCTTCTAGACTAGGTATCATTATGCATCCATGTTCATATATTTTGTCCTCTATACTAAATGTTGACAGTGCTTGAAATTTTACATACTTGCTTTGCCTACCAGTAGCTCCTCTTATCGTTACATGTGTAGCAGACATTTCCGCAAAATTCTTACAATATTTAATCTTGTCTCTAAATTGTTCAGATACACCACAAATCGGGCCACCAGTATCGAACAGTTCCCTTCCCACTGATCAATCTTATTGTTAATGTAAGGACATCCAAAATCTGAATCATCATCTCTGCTATTAGACAATTCAAGAAAAAGATCACTTTCAATTTCATCAACTGATTTTGCAGGATCTTATCAACTTTACTGGTATCATAGCATTACTTTGGTTGCACATGTTGTCAGGTAAAGATTGAACACACTGAATGGGTTCCATAGCACAATTAACATCACTTATTACAGAAGGAACACAAAAATGTTATAATTTTAAAATTATATTTCCTACTTAGATCTTCTTTCACTTCATTTCACCAATTTGGATACGAATTTTGACTAAGCACAGCTAACTTATGCCATAATGTACATTTACCTATGTTATCATCAATTTGGTCCCAAACAAATTTCACAAAGTTTTCACCTTTATTCTCTAGGCTTACAGATAACTCAGCTTTACTGTTTGGATCATTACTCTGCATGACATTAATGAAAAACTACATTGACTGGACTGGTATCCCATGACTCTCACTTACATCATCACAAACATCACTTACCTTACCTGTATTCACAAATAGCTCTGAAACTTCATTATTCTTAAACTCCACAAATGCCTGATAATCATCATCGTCATAATCATCATCATCTTCTTCATCTTCATCACCATCACCATCATATTCTTCCAAAATTACTTCATCAACTACATCGTTAACACCACAAGTCTCATCACCACCAATGTCACACACCTCACCTACATTTATTTGCAACAAGTAACCAGTCTCAGACTTGGCAACCTCAGTCATTTCACAGCTATCATTCATTTCTACATCAGAAATACCATCTAATTCAGATCAAATATAGTCATCACCTGTTTTACATATATAAATAATACTGTTTTCTGATCAAGAGAAGAAATCATTAGTACACACTACATCAAAATTCTCATTACTCTCACATTCTGGTTTGTGATTAGTGTCTACACCATTATAATTAAACATAGTATTCCTAAACTTTTGATCAAATCATAAATGAGAAATTTGATGTTCCTTCTGTTCAACTTCAGATACCTGTGCCACGTTATTAATACTGTTATTTTTGTCTAAATGTGAGTGTAAATTGGGGGGTCCTGTATTTGTTCTGTTTCCTAACCCCCAAAACTGTGAACCTTCACTGAGGTGGACCACCATTTCCCGAATAGTTGCGTCTATGATTGTTTCTCCAATTAAATGTCCATTGGTTATCCCCATTGTTCCCATTCTACTAATGTTCATAACTTCTGTCTCTATTACCATTTTGACCCTCATGGAAGTTACCACTATCTCTGTTTCTGTAGTTATTATCATGGAACCTCTCTGGTAAACTCCTTTTCAGTGCATCAATAAATGTCATTTCGTCAAATGGCCAGTCAAGCTGTGTTAATTTCTCAAGTTGATTCTTACATAATTCTTTCAGTGTACCATCCCGATTCAAATAATTTGGAGTTTTCAGAAATTCACTTTTAATTCTCCCTTGTTCAGCTTCCAACCAAAATTTATTTAAAAAGCTTTTTTCAAAACTTTGGTATGTCTCCCACTGGCTTAAATTTAGATTTACTGATGACAGAGCTTCACCTTCAAGACATCTTTTAACAGATTTAATCTTTTGGTCATCACTCATGCCCAACACAAAACTATCTCTACAGTTGTGTAGAAAATTCACTGGATGTAAATTGTCTGATGAGAAACTTTTGATTGGCGTACCATTATTTGAATACAGATTGTTGTGGATACAATTTTCTTGAACTACTGAAATTTTTTGATCTAAAACATTTACATTAGCTAGCATACTGTTTTCAACATTTAAATTTTTTTAATCTAAACTACAAAAGTTCTGTTCCATTTTCTCCTCTACAACCTTCTGCTGAACTCTGACATCATTCTCCTGTTGTGAAGATTGTGCAACTAACTCATTTTCCAAAACAATAAATTTATTTTCTAAGACATCAATTTTTCATTCACAATTTTGAATCCATCTGACAACCCATTAGTAATAAGTTGGTCTATTTGGTATTGTTCCCTGTCTAGTTTACTATTGTTTTCAGACTGTTCTGTCTTAATTTCCTCTAATTTTGCTAAAATCAGCTGCAAACTATCAGTTTTAACTGTTTCTTTGCTGACTACACTTTCACTTGGTTCAAATGTGTGTTGAATGGGTCCTACAGCTTTCACACCTACATCACTATCCTCATCCCTATTCATTTTCCTATCAATCACATGAGACCAGAAAAAAATTAATTTCACAATCTTTCTTCTGACGTCGTTCATTGTAGTTGTAAAGTCCTCTTTCAACTCATCAAGTCTGTCATTGTTGATATTATCTTGTCACTGTTGATACAACTTCACTGGGCAGTCCTCAGGTCTTCTTTGATCAAGTGATTGAAGTTTCTGAATGTATATAAAAACTGTAAATGATACTAATTACTGTCCTTTCTTCTGCTGCAACAGACAAAACTTCATCATCAGTCAACTGATCCTGATTGAGCCCCCCCTTATAATCTTATCCTCCCACACATCACCATTAATTTCATCTTAGTCTGTTCATTATTTCCAAAAGCTTTGAGAGGCATAATATATACAAAAGAAAAACTTTTTATTTATCTTCATTCTCCAATTGTTGTTGGCTCCAAGTCTTGTGTCTAGGATACAGTCTTGAAGCTGTAATTTTTACAATGTTGTGGGTTCTTGTCAAACTGAATAACTGATGAAGATTTGCCTGTTGCTATGAATATCTTTTTATTTTATCCCATTTGTCTAAATCACACTGACTTCACAATCTCCATTTCAGAACACTAATTCACATTGTTGTTGACAAGATTAGAAATTTGTCTACTTTCATCAGAGGCATGCCCACTACTCCTTACATTCTACGGTACTCACAATATTCCAAAGAGTTTACAAAGCAAAAGTTTTTACAAACTTTCTTGACAAAAAAAAAGAATCATCACCAATATATATTATTATGTTATAAATAAATCCAAAAATAAATTTAATAATTAGCATTAGATTGTGAAATTAATAATATGAATTTTAAAGATGCCGGAAATTTCATAATTTCATATATTTAAAAAAAAAAAAAAAAGAATAATTTTAAACATTAGTAGATATCAATTGTAACAAACTAATTTCTTTTTAGTCATTTTAGCCTAAAATATAATACATCATTTACAGAATTAGATTAAGTTCATTCAGTTAGACAGCTGATATAATGTTCGCCTACAACTTCTTCCACATTTTTATCAGTAATTGAAGTGCTAGGGGATCCTGCACAATCATCATCTTCAATGTCCTCTTGACCCTCTTTGAAATACATATTCCATCCATAAATTCTTGTCTCACTCAAATTAAGTTTGCTCAAAAGCCACAGTCAACATCGTGGAAACAGTGCTGCACTTTATTTCATTTTTTCAAGCAAAATTTAATGCAGATTCTTTTATCCATCTTTTTCAAAAGTAAAAATTTGCTGAGCATTCAAAAACAGATATAACCTTTTTGACTGTGAATGATAAACCAAATATTCAAAAAAGCTCAAAATACAAATGTACATCAAGAACATGAGTACAAACAAGATAAAATGTTGAAAATTGGACTATAAAGCACATAAATTACACAAACTACCATTACATTTTGATCACTCCTCATATTGAACCATCCAGAAATTTTGATTATTGTTATACTTATCTACATTGCTAGTATAGATTTTATTTCCCTATTTTGTAATCATTATGTATCTATTATTGTTGCTAATCCACAGGTGGTCTGGAACTCAGCTGCCGCTCAAAGGGAGAACGGCTGAAGCACTGGGTTGATATGATCAAATTCCCAGACCACAAACACGAAGGTTGGCATAATCTGGGAGAAGATTTGCTAGGAGACTGAACTTCTCCATAGCAGTACAACATTTTACTGAAATTCTAGTTGCAAGTATTTTCACTCTCATCATTCTTATGAAGAAATTACCACAGTAGAAGACTGAGAATATATCTGAGGTCATCAATATATTGTATGCCTTATTGTCATGGAATAAAATACAGTAGATGTTAGATTTCACAGCACTGATCTTTCAGGGAACGCAAAGTGCCTAGGCTGTATGAAGTGACTATATTCATAGAAGAAAAGTAAACAACTGAAATCAAAAGTGTATGTAATTACTAAGACTTTGACATTATATCTGAATATTTTTGTTACTTCCTCTTAACTACTGAAATTAATATTCAGCTAAGCAAGCAATAGCTCTCAATAGATACACAGATTATTGGTATAGGTGTCACTCTGTAGCTGTAGCCAATCACACTGCCAAATGATAGTGCAATTCCCCATATTAATAGTGCAAACAAAGCATCAATCATAATTTGCTTACTGGTTAGCAGTGGTAGGTGAACACTATCTGCAACATGTTTCTTTGGTGGTATTCTGTTATGAATGATTAATTTATTTTTAATTTTAGTATGACAATTTTTACTGGAAAATTCTGTAAGCTATCTTTCTTAAGCTATTTGTTGCTTATTTAAAGATACAAACAGCACTCAGTATGCAACAATGTCCAGTACAATAATGTTACGCACAAAAAAAAAAAAAAAAAAAAAAAAAAAAAAAAAAAAAAAAAAAAAAATCCTGCAAAATTCATCATCAAAGAAACAGAAATGGAGGTGATAACTGATTTTTTTTTTTAAACTAGTCATACAGAATAACTGTACATATATTCTCTCTCCCTCACCTCCCCTCTCCCCCTTGCCAACCTCTCTCCATGCACCCACCTCTGTCTGTCAACCTTGTCTCTGCAGTAAAACATTACTGCCTTTCAGTACAAGCTTCTGCTACATTCTTCAGTGTTTCAGCAGCGTGTAAGAGTAAAAATGGCATTATCTTAAGCAATAATAGAAACAAAGAGTCCCTCCATAATATTGATTCTCATATAAGAGATGGTGTTACAGAACAGTTGGAGTACTTGGTGACAAGATTTGTCTCCTATATTAAGTATTCCTAATACCATTACAAATCATCTATAGCTAAGAATACCTAAAAAAACACATATAAAACATATATTATTTATGTTAGAGTATATATTTGACTGTTTAATATGTCAGGCAAAAATGTAAAGCACTTTCCTGGTGTAATTACTATGTTGGCTAGTTTAAAGGTATCCACAGTGTGTTCCACTGTCTTACCATAATGCTGGTAGAATATGGCAAATACTTGACAAAACATTATTATAAGTTTCTAAACTTCAGTTAGTTGATTGTTATGTGGGAGTACAAAACAACTTGTACAGAAATAGTCCAAACTAGCTGCAATAAGTTTAATACATGTTTCAGCTTTATTTCCATTCTCAAGTAACCTATGAATACAACATTGGTGAGACTATCAACACACGTGGTGGTTTACCATGTGAATAATTATATACAGGAATTATACAGGGTGTTCAATAAGCAACTATGCAGTTTACAACAGCTGTACTAAAGTCATCGACGTTATAAGAGATGCTGGAAGTGATCCTCTTCAACTTGAAGACACGGTTGCACATGTTTCTGCATGTTCTTGAAGATGTTGTGCAGAACATTGGGAGTAATGTTCTGACTCAGACATTTCAGTGCAGCTTGGAGTTCTTGTATGGTGCACGCACACTGACTTCATAGGCCTTTCCCTTCAACATACCCCATAGAAAGTAATCCAATGGAGTTAAGTTGTGTACACGCAGAGGCCAGAGTCCTCGAGAGGTGATGCAGTCACTGAAGATATCCTTTAAAACATTCATTGCCTTGTGGGTGGTATGTGCAGTCACCCTGTCCTGTAGGAACCAGGCATTCTCAATTTTACCTCATTCAGTTCACCTAGGAAGGGTTTCAGAATGCAGGTGCAGTACTGTTTTGCATTTAGGGTGCCCTGAAAGAAGCTCAGCCCAATGATTCATTTACGAGTCACAGTGCACCAAACAACAATCTTTTGATCATGCATTGGGGACACCTTAAATTCATGTGGATTCTCCCTAGCCCACACATGACTATTCTGGTTTTTCATGTAACCAGGGAGGTGAAACCATGCCTCAACTGTGAAAAAATGTTGTGTCAAGAATCCCCTCACCATTGTCCTGCAGGGAGAACAGAAACCAGTTGCAAAAGTTCACATGTGCCTGGTGATCAGTGGCTCTCAGTTCATGCATGAATGACATTTTGTATAGCTACATGGACAGTAATGTCCAGAGAATCTTTTGAGCAGAGCCCACAGACATATGGACCTGTTGGACTAGTCATGTAACCAATTTGTTTGGACTTTGCAGCATCATGTCTTGCACTTCCACAAGCTTCTCTTTGGATGTGGATGGCCTGCCTGATTTTGGAGCCTTATGAACTCTTCTGGTCTTTTGAAACTTGGTGATGAGGTTCTGTACAGACTTATGGTTAGGCATCTTCAGTCCTGGGAGCTTTGCTCCAAATGTAGCTTCTACTACTGAGGTAAACTTGCCTCCATTGTGGAACATATGCTCCACAAGAAACATTCTTTTTTTCAATTGTCATCATGTTGACCTAGATCACAATGTCAGCACACAAGTTGTTGGTCTTCACTCAAACCAGACCTACGAACAGATACAAATACCTGGTCAAGTATGGTTTAAATATATATTAAACAATGGGAAATGTTGAATTAACAACTGACAGTCATATCAGTCATTACTCAGCACACCACAACATGGCACTGCAGAGTTACTTTTGGAACACCCAGTATTTTGTTTTTTACATCCAGTTTGATTTGAGATCCATATTGCATCTGTTGTAAACTGTTATTGTCTAATTCTTAGTGAATACACATCATGTAGTAATTATAAATGTACAGAATACATTTTGACACTTATTTGACAGTTTGTTTGCCATAGAGTACAGTTTGACATTTATTTGATATTTCGTTTACTATGATGATACTATTTGCAACTACTAAACAATGATAATGTTACATTTGAATGATTTGAGTTCTCTGTGAATTATGTCTTTGATCTGAGTACGTTTTCTTGTCCATATGTAACACCTCTTCTCCTATTCCAGTATGTCAACAAAGGTTTTAAAGTAATATTTATGTTTAAAGTCTGTGTGTGTTCATTTAGTATCTCATGTGCATAGGCTCTCATGTGGATATAGGCCTATAACCCCAATTCTTCAAGTAGATTCATAGTAATTCCTTTCAGTATTCTGTGTAGAATTTGTAATACAGTTTCAGTTTTCACAGCTATATGGTGTTGGTCTCTTAGAAGTAAAAAGAAGCTAGGGCGATTACTGTTGCTGTTTCTGGAAAACTTTATTGACCTACTGGAACACAAAAAGGGCCAGTATATATGGACAACAACACATTCTCAGACCAAAGACGTAATTCAGTCACTGAAATATAACATCCTATCACTCCACACAAAGACACATTTTGCTTCCTCTGTGGTCTGAATGAGGCTATTTACTGTGAACAACTGGATAGATGGTAGCAAAAAACATCTCGGTTAAGTAACTAGTATCTTTCAGATGCTACCACATATTTAATCACACATTCTGATATTTTTCATCAGTTATTTTTACAATTCAGTTAACATCTTTCAGTGTATCACCATGTTTCTTGTCTGAGTTTGATTATCTATATTCTTGACATGCATTTGTCAAATTATTAAACTACTGCTGGAGTCATCACAATCTTCATCAATCAGCACCTGGTCATCAGAGAATGTGGGAGATTGTGGTATATAATCTCCTACTAGGCAACATTTGCTTCTCCATATCTTTAATAATGCTTCTTCCATATAAATTGTATACAACAGAAAATCTAGTGGAGAACCTTAGCAAAGCATTTTGCTATGACTCACCTGGAGAGCCATGTGCCTTAAGGCACCACTACCCAGACAGGGAGGTGAGTTGGCCACAGATGTAATCTTCACAGTGGATTAACAGTGAGGGTCTGTGAGATGGCAAGCATGGATGTGGTTTTTAAGGGGTTTCCCACATACCACTAGGTGAATACTAGGCTGGTATCCAAGCCCTGCCTCAGCTTTACAATTTGCAAAATTTAGAAAACTTTTGCTCACTTTCACATGAATGAAACTACACTAGACCATTGGGGTACATATATTCCATCCCATGGAGTGGGGTAGGGTGGGGAGGAGGGGGGGGGGGGACTAATGGGGTGACCCTGAGCCAGTGCAGGTTAGAGGCACAAGAAAATGAAGAAGAAGAAGTAGTTTAGAAAATAAGGAAGAAAGACAGATCATCTAATGTCCATGGATATGGAGGTAAAGTGCTGGAGTCTCAAGATTAGATGAGATCAGAAATTAAGAAATCAGAAAAAAAGTGGAAAGCGACATAATGAAAATTACTGAGAAAGCTATTGCTATGGTATGGCCATCTCATGTAGAATGAATTTGTGATAATACATGTACAAAGAAGGTATGGTGACTGAGAAGCAAGAAACACCATTAGCTGTACACAACTCACAAAATTACATGTTATTGGTCAAAATAGAGTGCTAGCCCTTGATTACAACCCAGATCCTTGACCTTCATGGGAAGCGCATTTTCAGTTACACCATCCAAGCATGCCTGACTTTTATTCAATTTCTCCCATATAATCTATAGAGCATATATCCTGCTTTGAGTAAAATATTTCATTCACAGCACCAATCCTGAGTTTGTTGATAAATCAAATTCCCTCTAAATCTATTCTCCCAGAAGTGTTGAACATCACAGCACCATGCAAAAATCTATGAAAGGTTTGGCAAAAAAGAGAAGCAACCTGTAGTAAGTTTCAGATTATCAGCCAGTCCAGAAGGTGTACTCATATGGCATAAATGATAGTGCAGTGCCTGCAAAGGTAGGAATCTGCATTTAAATTCTGATCCAGCATACAGATTTAAACTGGCACAGGCAATCAGTGCAGCATATACTCTGCATAGGGTAAATGAAGTCACACTCAACTCCTCATTATTGCTTATATCTACACTCTCGAGCTACTCCTATATTTCAGTCTGCATAGATTTATTTATAACGAAAGTTTGAACTGACTTTCCTTTGTGTTTGTATGTAATTCTATGTTTTTTTTCCATACACTCTTCTTTTACCTTTGGTATTCAGAACAGTTACAAAAATTCATAATGACAATTAAAGTTTCAGTTAACACCTTTGTAATGCAAACATTTTGTTATTTCTATTTAGCATGCATTTCTGGTAGCATCTAAATGTGTGCTAGTGGTAGTCAGCAGATAATTCTCACACCTTAATTCTGTGTCATTAGTCCAAATGCTTCATTACAGGCATAATGTCAACAACAGATAACACACACAACAATGAATATATAAGTTAATTGAAAATTCAGAAATCAGCCAACAAGTAAGATTAAAATGCAAATACAACTTGTACTATTTGAAGTTTAGTGATTTCTGTGATCTCATAAAGCATGAACTCAGATACAATGTATTACAGTTACCTATTTGCAATAATGACCAGTTATAATGCAAGTGTGTAAATCAACTATACTGTTTGCAAAAAAAAAAAAATATTGAAGTGTCAGAAAATGGGCATATCTGAAAATCATTTAGTTCATATATTATATATACACTTCTTATGTACATCTTCAATAATTTTGTTTGAAGTTTAATTACTTTCACCAGGTCCTTCTATCTGCTAATCCTTTTTGATCCTTGTATTGTTCCCATATTCTCTATTATTTGGATTTTCTCATTTCTGTTACCTATATCCTCTGCCCTCCTTGTCAGTTACTTCTTGTACTCTTTGCAGTCACCTTTTGTTCCCTCTCCTTTGCTCTCTTCTGATGTCTTCCACTTGCTGAATCACATTTGTTTCCTCCAGTGTGGATTTTATGGCGCCTTTACTTGATGAATTTTGATATTTGAAATTTTTCTGTCTAATATCTATGGCCTCTTGTTTCTATTTCATGTGGTCTTTCTTCTAGCAGTGTACATTGCTTGATTTGACACAGTAAACTCTTTATAAAATTTACATCTGATTTCATAGCTATATTTTCTGTTCATCTTTAATTTATGGGACAAATACTTTGTTCTTAAATATTTCCATTTCAAACCTATAATTTTATGAGTGGAAAGAGATTTCCATACATTTTACACATATAAAAAATAAACCAGCTACATGAAGACAGAAAGACATTCATTTATCAAACAGCAGCAAAAAAATCAGGCACAGAAAAACCTTTCCATGGAATACTATCATTCTGCTTCCGTTTTTGTACATTGGTGTTCTATGTATATCATTTGCTTCATTTCAGTTTTCCACTTTTTTATACTAATTTAGCAACAGCAATACATTTTCAAGAACTGATCAGACTGAGTTAAAACTGTAGACCTTCCTTATAAGTGTAGAAGCATGACTAGAAGAAAACAGAATATTCCTGTGTAGTGAACAACTGTAAAGGAACATAAACTCTATGCAATGAAAATAAAAACTAATTCAGATGTAGTTTCTGAAAAACTTACATTTTTTTATACAAAACAAAGTTAACCTGAAAAAAGCATGTGTCAGAGCACTTATTGCATATATTTTCATCTTAGTTTCTTTGTCATGATAGCCAAGCAATTATTCTTGAACTGGTAAGAGGAACACTGGACCACGTTTAATTTGTCTCACATATGAGCTGGAAAAAGTGAGGTATATAACTCTGATAATATTGATCAAAAAGTGTTTAACAGCAGCAGCATAAAATTTAGAGATGAAATAAAATATTTATGACTGCTGGGCAGTCATTCAAAGTTTATTTAATTACTATAGAGTCAAATGAATTCTGTATGAATACTTTGTGGTCTGTAGTTATTCAAAGTTTATTTAATTATTATAGAGTCAAGTGAATTCTGTCCAAATACTGTGTGATATGTAAAACACATTTTTGAACAGGTTATGATGTAAGTGTGTGTTTCTAATATTGGGAGATCTGTGTGTAATGTAACCATCATTTTTAGACAATTAGTAAAAGACTTTTTTCTTTTTTCTTTTTTTTTTTTTTTTTTTTTTTTTGTAAATTCATGTAAACTGAAATAATATTTCATTTTCAATGATGAAATGTCCTACTTATTTCTATAGTTTGTTCACTCAGCATTTTGTTAGTGTAAATTCAATGAAATAAAGAATTACACCTTCTGCCTATAAAATGTGTTTGTTCATTCTTA
Source organism: Schistocerca gregaria (assembly GCF_023897955.1). NCBI lineage: Eukaryota > Metazoa > Arthropoda > Insecta > Orthoptera > Acrididae > Schistocerca > Schistocerca gregaria. Next base: position 253,742,192 of record NC_064927.1, read on the forward strand.
ATACACACAGTAATGCAGTCAAATAAGAAAACACACACACACACACACACACACACACACACACACACAGAGAGAGAGAGAGAGAGAGAGAGAGAGAGAGAGAGAGAGGGAGAGAGAGAGAGAGAGAGAGAGAGAGAGAGAGAGAGAGAGTGGGGGGGGGGGCGGGGCATGTGTTCAGATATCACGAATTCACACAGATTGAGAGCAACAAGGAGCTATCAGACATTGGTTGAAAATATACTAAACATCATTAAAATATTTTTCTGTGAAGACATAAAACAAGCAACAATGTTCTCTTTAATTATCAAACAATGTAAAATCCAGGAGGGAATGTAACAATATTATGAGTAGCAACTTTCCTTCTCATAATATTTTTCTGTAATTATATTTTAAGAAATTCTAGGGTATTGTCATATCCACAGTAGCATGTTACACACAAAGTAAAGACTGTTAGTGTAATTGAGTAATCATTCATAATTGGCATTTAGCTATGTTTAACCAGCATTATTATTATTAGTTAAGGTATTGAGATGATTCTGGGTTTGTTGCGGTTGAATATTTATGTTTGAGGTGCTCGTGGGGGCTGTGCAGTGGTGAAAGATACCCTTTTGATGAATTTCAGTCATTTCAAGTAGTCACACAGAGTCTGCAATGCTGTGCATCACACCCTAAGTTGCATATTGAGTCTGAGTTGTAGTCTGGCAAATAAACCAGGTTGTACATAGCCTGTTCTTCTTCATAATAAAAGTAGTGATGTGGGAAGAACAGCTGGAAGAAGAGGACGTTCTGTCTGGTATAAGGTAAAGCTCCAAAATGGAGTTCCAAGCCTGATGACATACTGAGATGAAAGCACTATGAGAAGAAAACACAAGAGGATCATACAATGGAAGCCATCGAGACAAGCAACTACATTGGTGAAGAAACAGTATAGATAACATTGACAAAAATAAGCACAATTATGAGCAGAAGGTATGGACATATGAACAAAAATAACATCAGCGGAGTGACAACTGTGGTGCAGTGTTAACAGCAGTGCAACATAAACCATCAAAATTAAGACAGCTTTAACTAATAATTATCAGTTTCCTTTATTGAGTTGAAATTGAGAGATGAAATTAATTTAATGCCAAATACGAAAAATTGGGCTTGGCAACAGTAATAAGCATGGGACTGCCAGGCAAATAAGCAAGTATAAACAAGCCTTCAATTGTTGTATAAAGGAAATTTCATTAAAAGTAACTAGCTCAATGGGGCTACGACATCTTTCAGAAGATTGCCTATCAATTACAATGTACATTTTCAAGTCAACATTAAGAGTGACTTCTATCAAGAAGAGCTGGTGATTAAGGGAACACCACTTGACCACTTGCTATCACCACAAGCAATTACCCCCAATGGCAGCATTCACAAAGAGCCATCCCTCCATCATGCAGTGTTACACTGCAGTGCAGCACACAGCACTGACAGCTGGGGTGCACCTGTATGCAGTAGCAGCAGCCACCACCAAACATAGCTGACCGTCCAGTGAGTTGCACACACTTATACTGTAAACAGTCATAAATACTAGTTAAATTTCCTTCAGTCAATTTAGTATAACTTGTGCAGACATCGATTATAAAATATATACTTAGCTGTTTAGTGACTCTAAGGGCTACGTGTAAATGTTTTGGTATTCATGGTAATTAATAACATGTTACATAAACTTTGTAAAACAGTTCATCAAATTTAGTGCAGGGATTACTAATGATAAAAATAATATATGTTTATTTCAAGATATTACATAAAATTAATTGGATATTTCAATATTTATTAATCAGTAGCAGTATTTATAGTGATAATGGCTCTTATGGATAATTAATTTACACTCAAAGCATTCATAGAAAACATGATACAATAAGTTCATCAATTAAAATCTAATATAGAAAACATATTCCATCAGAAAGATACCAGATGCAACCAATCAGATGAAAACATGGCTCAAATAAAAGGAAGGACAGATAGATTAGAACAAAGATTAGACATGGGATTCACACATGTTGAAGAAATTGATACTCTTCTAGAAATAGCAGAAGACAAACTAGATGGCAAACCAGAATACATGCATGTTCTTAAATCAACACAGGATGAGTTGTTTAAAAGAATAACCATTTTTGAAAGGGAGATGCTAGAAATAAAAGCCAGTTTGGAGAAAGTAGTAAACACAGATACAGATGTGATATTGTTGCTGGACAGTGAGCTAGACTCCAGAAAATAAATGTTAGAAAACAAATACAAATCGAGGGAGAATAAGGTACAGACTAATAACAAAGCTTCATTGAGAAAGAATCCCATTTCATCATTCACTAAAGTACCATTAGCAGCGACTTCAACATCACATATTACAGCATATACTTTTAAACAATGGAAAATCCAGGATGGAATAATGACAATATTATGAAAAGGACAGATTGCTACTCATTATTTAGTGAAAATGCTGAGTCCCAGACAGGCACAAGAAAAAGAGTGCTAAACAGGTAATCTTTTGGCTGAAAGTCCTTCTTCTGAATTAGAAAACACACACAAACACACACACACACACACACACATGACTACCGTCTCTGGCTGCTGAAGCCACACCGTGAGCTACAGCGCATGATGAGAGAAGCAGTCTGGATGGTGGAGTAAGGAGGAATCCGGGGTGGGCAGAGGGAGGGATAGCAGGATAGTGATGGGGGACAGTAAAGTGCTACTTGTGGGACCATAAGGGATGAAGTGGAGAGAGGGTAGGGCAGCTAGATGCAGCCAGCAGGATAGACAGAGGGCAGAGGGACAAGGGGGGGGGGGGGGGGATAAAAAGACTGTGGGTGTGTTGGAAACAATGGCTGTGAAGCGCTGGAGTGGGAACAGAGAAGATGATGTGTGGGTGAAGGACAGTGACTAACAAAGGTTGATTCTAGGAAGGTTACGGGAACATAGTTTATACTGCACGGAGAGTCCCCACCTGCACAGCACAGTAAAGCTGGTGTCAACAGGAGCAACTGGCTGGTCCTGCTGTTTCTTGGTCACAGCTTGTCAGTGGTCATTCATGTGGACAGACAGCTTGTTCGCTGTCAATCTCACATAACACAATACAGTGGTTGCAGTTTGTAGGTCACATGACTAGTTTCATAGGTAGCCCTGTCTTTGATGAGGTAGGTGATGCATGCGAGTGGCATTACGTAGGTGGTAGTGGGAGGATGTATGGGTCCTGTTACATTTAAATCAAAGTATAGGAGCAATGAAGCCCATAAAAAGCTTCCTTTGGAGTTGTTGTTGTGGTCTTCAGTACAGAGACTGGTTTGATACAGCTCTCCATGCTAGTCTATACTGTACAAGCTTCTTCATCTAAACTACTGCAACCTACATCCTTATGAATCTGCTTACTACATTCAGCTCTTGGTCTCCTTCTATGACTTTTACCCTCCATGCTTCCCTCCAGAACTAAATTGTTGATCCCTTGATGCCTCAGAACATTTCCTACCAACTGATCCCTTCTGTTGGTCAGGTTTTGCAACAAATTTCTCTTCTCCCCAATTCTATTCAGTACATCCTCATTAGTTACGTGATCTACCCATCTAATCTTGAGCATTCTTTGTAGCACCACATTTTGAAAGCTTCTATTTTGTTCTTGTCTAAACTATGTACCATCCATGTTTCACTTCCATACATGACTACACTCCATACAAATACTTTCAGAAATGACTTCCTGACACTTAAATCTATACTCAATGTAAACAAATTTCTATTCTCTAAATTTTCTCTTCTCTAGATTTTAGTGTCAGGAAGTCATTTCTGAAAGTATTTGTATGGATTGTAGCTATGTATGGCTGTGAAACATAGACAAGAACAAAATAGAAGCTTTCGAAATGTGGTGCTACAGAAGAATGCTCAAGATTAGATGGGTAGATCACGCAACTAATGAGGATGCACCAAATAGAATTGGGGATAAGAGGAATTTGTGGCACAACCTGACTAAAAGAAGGGATCGGTTGGTAGGACATGTTCTGAGGCATCAAGGGATCACCAATTTAGTATTGGAGGGCAGCATGGAGGGTAAAAATCGTAGAGAGAGAGAGACCAAGAGATGAATACACTAAGCAGATTCAGAAGGATGTAGGTTGCAGTAGATACTGGGAGATGAAGAAGCTTGCACAGGATAGAGTAGCATGGAGAGCTGCATCAAATGTCTCTGGGCAGAAGACAACAACAACAACAATCTACCTCTGGAGTTATTGGGAACAAAACCTGCCAATGGCAACAGTTGGAGAGACTAAAGGGATTTTGTCAAGAATCAGCTGAATAAAGCCAAGTATTTAGACAACCGACTTTGAGAGGAACATCTCATAAAGGTAATTACAACAGATCTACCAAGAAGATTATGGGATAAACTAGTACGATCAGGTAGATACAGTAGATACCTAGTCAGGTAGGTGAAATACTATGTATAATTTAATGTGCAATAAGTAACTGTCTCTATAATTCTAGGCATGAACTGGTTGTCTGAGAAGGGAGTCATATTAGATTTAAGAAAAGTGTTTATGACATTCACTTTTGGAAACGATGTGGAATTAGTGACACTCCTTTTTGAGACAGTTATTTCACAGAAATCTAAAATAACACTTATAGCAGAAACAACTTTAGATAATTGTGTAAAAGGCAATATATACAATTATACTAAACAGATAAGTAAAGAGGGCACTGTAGTTACTATTAGCAAATCCTCAGAACTTGAAATCAAAGATAAGGCAAATATGACAACCCTGCTAAGTAAACACGATGACATTTTCTCCATGAGACCAAGACTCATTAAAGACTTTATTGGTCCCATTTAGGGAAATCATGGAAAACCTAAATCAGGATGGCCAGACACAGGTTTGAATCATCATTCTCCTGAATGTGAGTCCAGTGTGCTAACCACCATACCATATCACTCGGTGAAGATTTTGTGTGTATGCTAAAGGTAAAACCTCACAAGCTATTTTTGTGGAACCTTACCCCATTCCAATAGCAACAAAAGTGTTAACATGATAGGAAATAACCATGATGATTGTATGGTGGATTATAGAAACTTCTAACAGCTGTTATAACACTCCATGCTTGATGGATCAGTGTGGTTAGTACTTGACACAAAAACAGTTAACAGAATAATCAAACCACAAATGGACAGACCCCCCCCCCCCCCATCACTGTGGAGTTATTGGCAGAGTTTACATGGATGAAATACATCAGTGTGATGGGGATGATAGCTGGTTAGCAAATATCATTACACATTGATTCAAGAAAACACATTGTATTCCTGTTTGAAGGTATATCACCTCCATTCAAATGTTACCATTTAGTCTACATGTTTCTGTTCCAGTGTTCATCAGAGAGTTAGACAAATCAATGGCCCACAACTAATGACAAAAAATTTTAATAAACATTGACAATATATTAGTCATATCTAAATACTGGAATGAACATCTTCAGAGATTAGATCAGCTTTTCAATAGATTACAACCACGGGGAATAATGACAAAACTTTCAAAATCACCATTTTACAGGAGCAAAGTCAAGTTTTTGGGTCATATAGTGAGTATGGAAGGCATTCACCAAATCCACATCAGTTAGACACAATAACTCATTGGCCTGAACCAACAAATAGGAAGCAACTCAAGTCAGTCCTTGGAATGACAGGTTTCTACAGGAAATTTTTATCTACAGATGTATTGAATGCAGTACATATGATGGCCCTACTCAGAAACAAAACACCTTGGAAATGGACACCAGATTCTAGTGCAGCATTTTAATAAGTCAAAGACTGCATAGCATCGACACCATTGATAGAACACCCAGACTTTGACCTACCTTTCCATTTGGCAAAAGTCACATCAGACTATGGTCTAGGAGCTAATTTAAATCAAGAGGACATACATGCAACAGAGTAGAACATTGCCCCATAACATGCATAAGCTGAATACTAACACAATACAGAAATAGTAAGCAATCAGTGGAAAAGAGACATCAACTGTTGTGTGGCCATCACCCAGCAGTTCCTACCCCTGTAACCAACCCGCTGCAAAACCTGCCCCATGCATCCCCCCACAACCGCCTACTCCAGCCCCGCTACTGGTAAAACATACACAATTCAAGGCAGGGCCACGTGTGAAACTACACATGTCATTTACCAGCTGACGTGCCTGCACTGCACAGCCTTTTACATTGGTATGACAACAACTAACCTGGCTGAGCGCATGAACGGACACAGACAAACTGTCTGCCTAAGAGATGTCCAATACCCAGTAGCGGAGCATGCCCTCCAGCATAATTCTAGGGACCTAGGAACCTGCTACACCGTATGTGCCATTTGGCTTCTCCCACCCAACACTAGTCCCTCTGAACTGCGGAGATGGGAACTTGCACTCCAACACATCCTTTCATCCCGCCATCCCCCTGGACTGAACCTACGTTAAACAACCTCACTCCCATTTACTCTTCAGTCTTCTCCTCTTTCCCTTTCCACTTTAGGCATTCATGCATCTTTTCATGCTACATCTTTATACTATATACCTCTTTACTTCTGTATGCATCCTCTTTGGTTTGAAGCTGGCACAGTACCTACAATAGAATATCTTTGGCCTCCCTCTGACAACCATGCCTCCATCCTTGCTACCCTCCCTGTTTTCCTTTCCCTGTTGCTTCATAACCTGGGTTGTGACTAACTAAATCCACTTTCCCTTCTTCCCTTTCTTTCCCCTCTCTCCTCCCTGATGAAGGAGCATTTATTCCGAAAGCTAGGAACTTAAATTTTCGGTTCTTTTTGTGTATCTATCGGCTGTACTGAGCTGAGGTAAGTACTGGCCAACCCCTCTATCTCTTTGTTAGTATTTGTTTCACATCTTTATACGAGATTTTCCATTAATTATTTTCTAAAAGGAAACAGATATGAAAAGGATATTAGATTGCTTTGTCAAAATTTAGAAACTGAGAAATATTAAAATCATACCTAAACAAAATCATCACATAATTCATAGTTCAGAGATGTGGTACACAGAACGTAGTAACTATTATACTCCAAGACAAAACATATAAATAAGACATAATAACATAGGAATTGGCAAGGGTTTTGAAAAAGATGATCATGTGAAACCCAGCTCACACTATTCGTCCATGAGACTCAGAGGGCCATAGACACGGGTTCCCAGGTAGATGCCGTGTTTCTTGACTTACGCAAGGCGTTCAATACAGTTCCCCACAGTCGTTTAATGAACAAAGTAAGAGCATATGGGCTACCAGACCAATTGTGTGATTGGATTGAAGAGTTCCTAGATAATAGAATGCAGCATGTCATTCTCAATGGAGAGAAGTCTTCCGAAGTAAGAGTGATTTCAGGTGTGCCGCAGGGGAGTGTTGTAAGACCATTGCTATTCACAATATACACTCCTGGAAATTGAAATAAGAACACCGTGAAATCATTGTCCCAGGAAGGGGAAACTTTATTGACTCATTCCTGGGGTCAGATACATCACATGATCACACTGACAGAACCACAGGCACATAGACACAGACAATAGAGCATGCACAATGTCGGCACTAGTACAGTGTATATCCACCTTCCGCAGCAATGCAGGCTGCTATTCTCCCATGGAGACGATTGTAGAGATGCTGGATGTAGTCCTGTGGAACGGCTTGCCATGCCATTTCCACCTGGCGCCTCAGTTGGACCAGCGTTCGTGCTGGACGTGCAGACCGCGTGAGACGACGCTTCATTCAGTGCCAAACATGCTCAATGGGGGACAGATCCGGAGATCTTGCTGGTCAGGGTAGTTGACTTACACCTTCTAGAGCACGTTGGGTGGCACGGGATACATGCAGACGTGCATTGTCCTGTTGGAACAGCAAGTTCCCTTGCCGGTCTAGGAATGGTAGAACGATGGGTTCGATGACGGTTTGGATGTACCGTGCACTATTCAGTGTCCCCTCGATGATCACCAGAGGTGTACGGCCAGTGTAGGAGATTGCTCCCCACACCATGATGCCGGGTGTTGGCCCTGTGTGCCTCAGTCATATGCAGTGCTGATTGTGGCGCTCACCTGCACGGCGCCAAACACACATACGACCATCATTGGCACCAAGGCAGAAGCGACTGTCATCGCTGAAGACGACACGTCTCCATTCGTCCCTCCATTCACGCCTGTCGCGACACCACTGGAGGCGGGCTGCACAATGTTGGGGCGTGAGCGGAAGACGGCCTAACGGTGTGCGGGACCGTAGCCCAGCTTCATGGAGACGGTTGCGAATGGTCCTCGCCGATACCCCAGGAGCAACAGTGTCCCTAATTTTCTGGGAAGTGGTGGTGCGGTCCCCTACGGCACTGCCTAGGATCCTACGGTCTTGGCGTGCATCCGTGCATCGCTGTGGTCTGGTCCCAGGTCGACGGGCACATGCACCTTCCGCCGACCACTGGCGACAACATCAATGTACTGTGGAGACCTCACGCCCCACGTGTTGAGCAATTCGGCGGTACGTCCACCCAGCCTCCTGGATGCCCACTATACGCCCTCGCTCAAAGTCCGTCAACTGCACATACGGTTCTTGTCCATGCTATTGCGGCATGCTACCAGTGTTAAAGACTGTGATGGAGCTCCGTATGCCACAGCAAACTGGCTGACACTGACGGCGGCGGTGCACAAATGCTGCGCAGCTAGCGCCATTCGACGGCCAACACCGCGGTTCCTGGTGTGTCCGCTGTGCCGTGCGTGTGATCATTGCTTGTACAGCCCTCTCGCAGTGTCCGGAGCAAGTATGGTGGGTCTGACACAAGGGTGTCAATGTGTTCTTTTTCCATTTCCAGGAGTGTACATAAATGACCTTGTGGACGACATCGGAAGTCCACTGAGGCTTTTTGTGGATGATGCTGTGGTATATTGAGAGGTTGTAATAATGGAAAATTGTAATGAAATGCAGCGAATTGAGGCATGGTGCAGGGAATGAAAATTGAATCTCACTGTAGACAAGTGCAATGTGCTGTGAATACATAGAAAGAAAGATCCCTTATCATTTAGCTACAATATAGCAGGTCAGCAACTGGAAGCAATTAATTCCATAAATTATCTGGGAGTACGCATTAGGAGTGATTTAAAATGGAATGATCACATAATGTTGATCGTCAGAAAGCAGATGCCAGACTGAGATTCATTGGAAGAATCATAAGGAAATGCAATCCAAAAACAAAGGAAGTAGGTTACAGTATGCTTGTTCGCCCACTGCTTGAATGTCTTCCTAAAATTTTGGGAAATAAGTGAGTGTATCACAAAACCTTAAAACTTATAACTACATTTGTTTCAAAGTCACTTAAAACAGAAGGCAGATCTGTCAGCAAATCTGCCACTGCTCTCTGGTCTGAAAATAAAATGCACTCTAATACTCTGGTGTACAGTGACCTGTACGCCACAAGCAGCACAAATTGGAGGGTACTCTGACAGGAGAGAGAAGTCCTGTGCTGTATGGCTGTGGCCTAAGTGAGAACAAGTATGGAAGACTTCTATGATGTATCATTGTATTCAAAACACTAATTTGGGTGTGACAAATTGCTATTGTGGTGAACGGCATATACTGACAGTGAGAATAGGACATTCTGTGCTACGAACACATCTCTGTGTCTTACCAAACCAAAGATTTTGTTTTAAAACTCTTTGTGAAGGAAATGGAGAGATCAGATTTGTGAGGGGAGGAGAGAGATTGTATTGTTGTGAGACATCATTCTGGTGTATAGTAAATGTTCAAATAGTTTTTTGTACATAAATAAAATCCAGTAATTAATATAAAGTATTCAAGGTGTATATATCTCCATGCCAAAATTAGTTAATTATCATAGTAAGATATTATGAGACATATGTCACTCAGAGGAGAAATTTGGAACAATAGTGCAAACCTGCATTTTCCATGGTCATAATTCATCGAGAGATTATCTACAAATTAATAAACTTTAACTTGCTAAACTGTTGAACTTGCCACCCAGACTCATCAAACAACATAGCACACAGTTGTGATGAACAATCTGCATAGCGAGTAAAGGTTTTAGAGATTTCAGATGGAGCACATAATTCTGAAAGATTGCCACTGTGAAATACACCGCTTGCCCTCCTGTGGTAGTTAAAACAAAATATTTATATCTTCCAGGTTTTCAGGAGAGTACAGATAAAAGGAAATAAGGAACTAGGCTAAACAACTAAAACCAATAACTAAACCAATAATTAAAATAAAAGCACACAGAAAGAATAGTTATTGATAATAATAAATAAATAAATAATATTTTTAATTAACTAATGAATAATAATAATATATTTAACTTCATCCTGCCTTCATGGTTGGAAGGAGGAATGCCATGGCTGCATTGTGGACTTTATTAGATGAAGCTTACTGGTCTGAAAATAAAATGCACTCTAATAAAACATAGTGCACAGTGACTTGTACACCACAAGCAGCACAAATTGGAGGGTACTCTCACAGGACAGAGAAGTCCTGTGCTGTAGGGCTGTGGCCTATGTGAGGAGAGATCTCTCCTTCCTTCTACTGATCCATGACCCTGTACTTCAACAGTGGTGCAACAGCTTGCAGGGGGATGGCACACAAAACTAATTGAGTATCTTGAAATGCTGTCTTGGCTGCTTCATCTGCTCTTTCATTTCCTGCAATACCCATATGTCCTGGTACCCAGCCAAAGGACTTCTACACCCCCAGCCCGTGTAATCAGAGAAGAGCAATCTGGATACTCTGGACTACTTTACCTGCTGGGTACAAGTGTTGCAGAGTGTGAAGGGCACTCAAGGAATGGGAACAGAAAATAAATTTATCACCAGTAACACATCTCATCTGCTGCAGTGTCCACAGGATTGTTTATAATTCCACATAGAATATAATAAAATTATGAGACAAACAGAACTCCAGAGCATGATCAGGGAAAACAACAGAGTAACTATCAGCCTGTTTAGAACCTTCCATAGACACAGCTACAGAATTCTGGTACTCAGTCAAAATGTCATAAAACAAAGTATTGAAAACATATGCCAGAGTCCAACCTCTCCTGTACCACACTACATCTAAAATCACTTTCGGTCTCTGCAGCAACCATTGTAGCAAGTAATTAGAACCCTTCATTTGGGGCTGACCTTGCTACATACCAAGTGACTGCAATGCACACTTTGTGCAGATCACAAATGGCCTCATTGTCCATGGACAATCAGTAAAGAGGCATTCCATAACTCGACGAGCAACAGTATGGAATGCTAGGGAATTGTGGTTCATGAAGAACTTACATGTCTTATCCACCTTGAGGAGATGATAAGTGGTAGTTTCCCAGCCTCAGCACAGAGATGGGGTATGAGGCTGGTCCTGTAAGTGCCAATAGATAACCTAATTTCCTCATGCTGGATAGTGTCAATAATATTCAGACAAGATGACAGTGAGCCATACATGGTGCCTCCATAGCCTAGCTGTAATTGCATGAAAGCCCCATAAAACTGGATCAGATTCACCCTGCCCACATCCCAGGAACTGTGCCTCAGGTGCTTCAAGATGTTCAGTGCTTTCTGGGCTCTTCTCTTCAGGCCCTTAAAAAGTGGTAACCACAAAAGTTGGATCAAATAAGACCCAGAGACCTCACACAGTCTTTAAAAGGGAGAACGATGTTACTCACATTCAAGTTAGGTAAATTAAAAATATGACGAGAAACAATGAACAATCCAGGAACACTTGCCATGACCTTCTCTTGCTCTTCTTGGTGGGGCATGGAGCTTTGGCCTTATGGCTTGGAAGACTGCAAGCTTTTCTATTGTTGCAGCACTTAAGCCATCATAGAGCCACATGTTTGACCTAGATTTCTGAACACACTCATCAGTTCACCAAGGAACATGGTGTCTCTGAAAATGACCTGATGAATTCGAGACGGAAATGTCAGTAGGTTGGTGGATCACTTGTGTGATGTAGTCTGCCCACTCCTAGATGCTGTTGCAGCTTTCAAACACAGCCAGCTGGATGACCGGCATTTAGTCAGCTCTACTGATATTCATCACGCTTATGTCTCACCCAATAGGTGAATCTGGAGTGGGAATTGGTCAATGTAATGAAGGTCATCAGTGAGTTCACATTGACCAGAGTCTGTGAGGGCTGGATAACAGAAAGAGTGATTGATGGCTGAGGATGACCCAATAGCTGCACAGAAATGAATGGGAATGGACAACTCATGAGATGTCACAAGGCTCTCCAAAACTTGACCCTGAGGACAAGCAGAGGTGATCCCCACAATACATGATGCACATAGAAGTCTCCCAGTAGTATCATCTAACACACACAAGTTTCAACTGTAACTGTTTGGAGGTCAATAGCTAGAGAGAAAGCAGAGGAGTGGTGCATGTTATTAACAAACACAGCAACACCTCCAATGGCCCTCTCCCCAGTCAGTTACCCTTGCAGTAAAGGGTATAGCCATGAAGTAAAGGCATAACAGATGCTTTAAAATTTGTTTCCTGCAAACACAAACATAGGGGGCATTCCTGTGCTAGGAGCTTTAGTTCCTCCACGTGTGTTGTGAAGCAATTAATGTTCAACTGTGGTGTGGTAGCATCTATCATGGGATAGCACTTTCACTCTGTCTTTGCACTAGGGAGAGGAGCTCAAAGAGGATAGAAGTTCAGTCTTGGGGTGAGATGATTGCTCCAGTTCGACATCAAGGTCCATAGGTGATGAAGAAAAATAATGAGGGAGATCAGAGAGGATGATGTCAACATTGACAGAGTGTTTATTTCCTGAGTCCATCAGTGACTGACAAATTTTGTCTTCAATTTTTTGACCTGGATAGGCTTCAGAATCACAACTACAGTGAGGGTAGTGGCAGTGCTAGATGGTGGACCACACTGAACCTTTTGAAGGGACGGGAGCTCCACAACTTCAGTAATCACAGCAATGTCTTTTGTTGTACGGGGAGGCAGGGCCTTCAAAGTAACTGCAGTAGCACAAATGCGTTGACAAATGCATGTACTAGTGTTGATATTAACAAACTTCATTTGTGTACATGCATCAAATTTCTGAACTGCCCGTTGAAGAACTTTAGCAAAGGCGGTAGCAAATGTGGGGGGCTGCATGGCCTAATAGATCTGTTTAGTCCCACCATAACAGATGCACTTAATTGTTCTAATCTTCTGCATATTACTTTCTTCAAGGAAGATACAGCAGTCCCTACTCCAGATAGGGTGATCACCATAGCAATTGACATACTTTGGAGGGAATGAGCAACTGACTCCTTTGTGGGCAGCCTTGCCACATTTGCCACAGGTGGCTTCTCCCTTACAACCAAGAGCAGTGTGCTCAAAATGCTGGCATTTAAAACAGCACTTTGGGTTGGGGACATAAGGCTGCACACTCAGACATGCTCTGGAAGTTTCAAGCTGTTGAAAGTCAGTATAAACAATTCTGATTTGATCAGATCCCCACCCACCCTTTTCAGAAAGTTTTGCACTCAGCTTTCAGTTCTTCTTTGGGAATATCCACCAGATCCCTGGAAGACACAACACCTTTGCTGTAGTTCAAGTTAGTGTGTAGCTCAGTTACAGTGGCGTATTCCCTAAGGCATTTCAGTTTCTGCAGGTTTCCCACATGTTCCAACTGTGCAATTGGTTGACAGACTTTAATGCACTTGTGATGCCTTATAAACACTTCTGAATGTAAAAAGGTGAGACTTTTCAAAGCTGACTCTTTCCTTTCAACTAATGAAAACACTCTGTGAACAGCAGTATGCATTCTGTTACAATAAACACTAGAACTCTGAAATAGTCCTGAGTCTGGAGGAGTGGCTACACGAGCCATATTAATAGAATGCTATGTTCGTAGCAACCAGTGGCTCACCCATTCCATTGGGATGAGGAAGAGAAAATTTTGAGGGTTCCATGTTGCTCTCATGAGTAGTTAGGGATATAAAGGTCCACTCAAACTGAGCTCTGTGCCTGAGTAAGCCTTATACAACTGAGGTGTGGCAATTTTCCCAGAGGTTGCTTGCTAATGACTGTTCTACCTCAACACCCATGCATCTCATCAGCACAGCACACCTTGAGACTGAGGAGTTTTTTACCATCCTCATGATTCAGGCAGTCAAGCCAAGATCCCCATTCCCTGTGGCACACAACATTCCACTGCCACACCACACGTCAGTTGCTGAAATGTACTCAGAGCTTACGGTGACAAAGGACTTGTGGTGGGTACCAGTCCCCAGCTCAGAAAGCCTGGGATTGCCAAGCCCACACCCGGCAAATGAATGCTGAGCCCCTGAGGGCCATATATTAAAATGAAGATCTTAAGTACATTATATTCAGTTACAAGACACTCTAACAAAACTACTGAATAAAACATAAAATACTTACCATTTACACAGGGCAATACACAGCAGAAATAATCATTTATCAAAATTTATATGAGAAAATAACATTCAGTTACAGTCTTTTAATTTTTCATTTTATTTATTTATTTCCTGTTTTCTCCTCAGTGTAATCTGTGTGATCTGCACATCTTTCTAACCTTCCTCAATCTAGCCCTCTTCCCTCCCTGAAGAAGGAACTAATAGATCTGAAAGCTAGGATCAGTGCTTGCACTTTCAAGTGTCTGTATTGGCAGCAATGGAATTGCACCTCCTATTATAAATAATGACAAGACATTCTGTCTCTGCAATTTGATAGTTTTCTCAAGTAAATTTTCTTTTTCATAAATCATTCCAGTATTAAGGCAGGTCAGACTGCTTATTGACTTTTATGGCATGGCACACTATTTGTACAGCAGCAGACAAAGAAAGTATTACAATACAACTCAGTCAAGGAAACACAGATTTCTCCACAGTTTTGACATTACATGAATTGGAACTGGTTTTGGGGAAAAGTAGAATAAGTGAGGAAGCCAGACTGGATGAATAGAGCAGATTTAATGTAAGGGATGATCAAAAAGCTTCCTTTCGATGGCCATACAACCCAGAATCAATATGCCATTCTAATAAAATCACTGTAAATACTGAGGCAATCATCCCACCAATACTCCAGGCTCAAGATAGTTGTTTGGTAAAATGTCCTGCTGCATGTGGTAGTCCATAAATGCCTGATGCACATCCTCATCCACTAAGAACTGCTGACTCTTCAAAGCCTTTTCTAAGGAATTGAAGGCATGATAATCACATATGCTGAGATCAGGACCATAGGGCATGCCACTTGAGTGTTTCCCACTTGGTGTAACTTCTGTGTTACGAGTTTGCACTACAGTGATGTGCATTAAGATGAAGCATGTAATCTCCGCCCTCCTTCCGTATTCCATCTATAGTTCACATTAGTCTTTTATGAAGTTTTGAGAGAATCGAAGATTACAATAAACTTTTTAGTTTACTTCGCCTGTCACATAGAGTTGGCTCCAGTTCGTCTCGTCTAAAGGTTTGACTCTTGAAACTGAAAATGTCACATTTTAGGTCCTCACAATTGGATTGATCTAAGTAAATTTGAAGATTGTTGTTGCAGAATTTTTGTTTTTACATACATCTATTTTCTCACATTTTAGTATATCATACAGTTTTTTGATTTTTCATATTAAAAACATTACATTGTTCACAGAAAAATATGTCCAGTCATATCAGAGGCATGCTTACAATTCTCACACTCTGCAGAAATAGTCATATTCCAAAGGGTTTACCATTTTTCTTAACAAATTAATTTCTACTAGTTTCTGTTACATTATTATTTCACAGTAACCAGAACAGCACTGTATAAGTAATAATATAAATTTTAAGTGTGCCAATAGTTCATAATTTCAAATGTTTCTTTAAAAAATATCTTAACTGTACACTCAGAACCAGCACTTATCAATTATAACATGAAGAGTAAAACATTTTATAAAGTATTTCATAAATTTTAGCTAGAAATATAACATTCTGTATATAAAATTATATGAAAGTTAGCAGAAAAGCAACTGAGATAATACTGACCTGTCCAAAATCCAAAAAAATAATCCTGTTATCAACAACTACTGTTGAGGAAAAGGAATGCTAGAGGAGGACATCCCATTAAAACCAGTAGCACCACTTGGCACACCACTACACAATGGCAGTTTTCAACAGGCATGTTATCATGAAGAAGTGGCACCAGTTGGCATGCCTTTATACAAAGCTGGTTTTCAACAGACATTCTCAATACACATTCTTCATTCTCAAATGTATGTTTGCCACTGTTTGTTCTTCAACAGCCAAGAAAAGAATAGCAGCATGTTGGTCCTTTATGGACAATTTGGGTAATAACATCGCCATAGTTCATATTTCCATATTTACCGGACACACTTTGGAAAGCCACGAATGCCACACTAATCACTTGCCTAAAAGTTGGTGCTTATTTCCCTGCATCAGAGCCATGTTAGATTGTTTATAGCTTGCAGCTCTGCCCTCAAATGGAAACTTTTTGATCGCCTCTTATATTCTGTATTCATCTCTAGAAATGAGTTGTTGAAGTTGCTGAATAAATGAATTCTACACTGAAACATAACAGATATCTGGAGGTGAGCTAAGGTTCCAACCATATCAAAACCTAGCAAAGACTGAAGCAACCCAAGAAGTTATTACTCAATTTCCTTGTTGTGTCACTTTCACAAGTTTTTGAGAGACTAATCTTGCAGAGTCTGATGGAAATATTGACCTGCTAACTGATCCTAGAAATAGGAGGCTTAGGCTGTGAAGAATGCATGTTTCAAATAATCAGTTTACCACAAGATACACACATCAAAAAAACGTTTTGCATCACCCCGGTTCCCAGAATTCTTGAAGACAGACATTGGCTGTATATATTGTATCACTGACAGAGTCCCTTTGACTGTTCAGACATTTCACTAAACCTGGCCAAAGATGTAAACAACAATGCATGAGCAGCAGCTATTAGATGGTGGGGGTCCAATAGCCGATCAGTTCCAGGCATTCCACCAGGAAGCAGGTACATGGCTCGTGTTGTCTTTTGTTCAACCATCCCTAGATGGTCAATACCATGGTTTGATCACATCCACATAGATACTTTCTGCCACGAAGGGCTCTCAACAAGGGAAGTGTCCAGGCGTCTTGGAGTGAACCAAAGCAATGTTGTTCAGACATGGACGAGATACAGAGAGACAGGAACAGTCAATGACATGCCTCACTCACGCCACCCAAGGGCTACTACTGCAGTGGATGACCACTACCTACAGATTACAGCTCAGAGGAAACCTGACAGCAATGCCACCATGTTGAATAATGCTTTTCCTTGCAGCCACAGGACATTATGTTAGGACTCAAACTGTGCGCAATAGGCTGCATGATGCACAACTTCACTCCGGACATCCATGGCGAGGTCCATCTTTGCAACTACCACACCATGGTGTGCAGTACAGATGGGCCCAGCAATATGCCAAATAGGCCACTCAGGACTGACATCACATTCTCTTCATTGATGAGTGTCGCATATGCCTTCAACCAGACAATCGTTGGAGATGTATTTGGAGGCAACCCGGTAAAGACACCTTTAGACACACTGTCCAGCGAGTGCAGCAAGGTGGAGGTTCCCTGCTGTTTTGGGGTGGCATTATGTGGGGCTGATGTATGCCGCAGGTGGTCATGGAAGGCGCTGTAATGGGTGTACGATACGTGAATGCCATCCTCCGACCAATAGTGCAACCATATCAGCAGCACATTGGCGAGGCATTCATCACCATGGATGACAATTCATGCCCCTATCATGTACATCTTGTGAATGACTTTCTTCAGGATAATTGCATTGCTCGACTAGAGTAGCCAGCATTTTCTCCAGACACGAAACCTATTGAACATGCCTGGGTTAGAGTGAAGGGCCAGCCGCAGTGGCCGTGAGGTTCCATTTACTGCCACAAATGAAGAAACTATTGTGCATTCACATGATTTGATTCTGTCAGACAGGCAGTTAATTATTGACAAAGTGGCACATCATCTGCAAATTAGCCATGATTCTGCCTGTGAAATCATCCACAACAGACTTGGGTTTCATAGAGTTTGTGCAAGATGACTCCCAAAACAACTCACACAGTTCCATAAACAAACGTCCTTGGACATCTGCAAAAAACATTTGGATTGCTATGGTAATGAAGGGGACAACTTCTTAGACAGGATCATTACTGGTGATGAAACATAGATCCATCATTACAGGCCAGAGAGTAAACGGCAGAGTATGGAATGGAAAGATCCAAATTCGCTAAGTAAGAAAAAGTTCGAGATCCAACCATCTGCAGGAAAACTGATGCTTACGGTTTTTTGGGATGTACAAGGTCCAGTACTGGAATATTATGGGGAAAGGGGCACAACAATAAACAGTGTATGTTACAGTGAAATGATTACTGGCAGGCTAAAGCCTGTAATTCAAAGCAAAGGCTGAGGATTGCTGTCAAAATGTGTTGCGCTGTTGTACGACAATGCCCATCTGCATACTTCTGTCCACACTGGTGAAACACTCCAGAAACTCAAATTTGATGTACTGGATTATCCTGCGTATAGTCCCAATCTTGCCCCTTCTGACTATCAATTATTTGGTCCACTAAAACAGGCATTAAAGGGTCATCGATTTGCCTTGGACGAAGCAGTGAAAGAAGCGGTGCATTCCTGGCTCGCAGCTCAACCACAAACCTTCTTTTATGAAGGCATCAGGAAACTTGTACATCAATGGACCAAGTGTGTTGAAACACAAGGAGACTATTTCAGAAAATGATGTTCTTGTAAGTTTCCTATTTGATTACAATAAAATTACTTTGCGGATAATAATTGACTTACCCTCATACATATGATACATGGGTTAGAAGATTTTAATGAGTCTCAGGTGGCCTGCTCATACTATATTTTCCCAGAGATAAGCCAGTCACAGTCCCATGTTACACTAGTTTAGTTACAGTATGCCTATAGTACTTGTCTTTTAATAGTGGATTTTACATAGATTAGATTAGATTAGATTAATACTTGTTCCATAGATCATGAATACGACACTTCGTAATGATGTGG
Organism: Schistocerca gregaria; assembly: GCF_023897955.1. NCBI lineage: Eukaryota > Metazoa > Arthropoda > Insecta > Orthoptera > Acrididae > Schistocerca > Schistocerca gregaria. The sequence continues at coordinate 253,761,249 of NC_064927.1, forward strand.
AACGTGTCAGGTTAATAAAAGATGCCTGTACAAGAAATTACATTACACAAAATATTGCATGACACTAATGATTAGGTTTTTTTTTTTTTTTACTTAGTTTATATCTAAAAATTCAGCCAATGAGTAGAAGGAGTTGTCATCTAGAAATTCTTTTAATTTATTTTTAAATGTTTAAATGTTAGTTGGCTATCTGTCAGGCTTTTGATGCTGTTTGGTAGGTGCCCAAAGACTTTTGTGGCAGCATAATTTACCCCTTTCTGTGCCAAAGTCAGATTTAACCCTGCATAGTGAAGATCATCCTTTCTCCTGGTGTTATAGGTATGCACACTGCTATTACTTTTGAATTGGGTTGGATTATTATCAACAAATTTCATAAGGGAATATATATACTGTGAGGTTACTGTGAGGATCCCTAGATCCTTAAATAGATGTCTGCAGGATGACCGTGGGTGGGCTCCAGCAATTATTCTGATTACACGTTTTTGTGCAATGAATACTTTTCTACTCAACGATGAATTACCCCAGAATATGATGCCATACGAAAGCAGTGAATGAAAGTAGGCATAGTAAGCTAATTTACTGAGATTCTTATCACCAAAATTTGCAATAACCCTAATAGCATACGTAGCTGAACTCAGACGTTTCAGCAGACCATCAATGTGTTGCTTCCAGTTTAACCTCTCATCAATGGACACACCTAAAATTTTTGAATATTCTACCTTAGCTACAGACTTCTGTTCAAATTCTATATTTATTACTGGAGTTGTGCCACTTACTGTACGGAACTGTATATACTGTGTTTTATCAAAATTTAAAGAGAGTCCGTTTGCTGAGAACCACTTAATAATTTTGTGAAAAACATCATTTACAATTACATCACTTAGTTCTTGGTTTTTGGATGTTATTACTATACTTGTATCATCAGCAAAAAGAACTAACTTTGCATCTTCATCAATGTGGAATGGTAAGTCATTAATGTATATCAAGAACAGTAAAGGACCTAAGACCGAACCCTGTGGGACCCCGTGCTTTATAGCACCCCAGTTTGAGGAATCAGCTGTTGTTTTAACATTACACGAACCACTTATTTCAACTTTCTGCATTCTTCCAGTTAAGTATGAATTAAACCATTTGTGCACTGCCCCACTCAAACCATAATGATTTAGCTTATCTAAAAGAATTCCATGATTTACACAATACTGGCTGTAGGCAGAGTCTTATACACTTTGTGTTTCTTTTAGAAAATTTAAGATCAAATAGAATATAATTCCCAATCTATATTTTACTTTTTAAACTCCAATTTTAAACATTTTGACCATTTTCATTTCAAACTACATTGACAGAAATGAGAAATGTTAGACGACTAACACCTTCAGTAAACACTACCAAACAGACACAAGAGGAATTCCATGCCTGTGAGATATTTTTATTAAAAATTCATACTAATGTGAGTTTACTATCACTATAAAAAAGGCCATGCCCACAAATGAAAAATGGTGTGAGATTCCCATGACATAAGGTGGTGAATGGCTGTCTCATAAAATTCCCAGGGCTGCAATGTTAATCAGTTCCATACATACAGCTGGATGTCATCATCCCAGGTGAATCGTTTGCCCCTCAGAGCCTTTTTAAGGGAACCAAAAATGGTGTAACCACAGGGAGAGAGGTCTGGACTATAAGGAGGGTGGCTGGGAACCTCCCATTTGATTTTCTGCAGGAGTGCCACAACTGTGTTGGCTGTATGAGGCTTTGTATTGTTGTAGAGCAGAATGGCCCCAAGCGTGAGGTTGCCTGCTCATTTTGATTTGATCACTTGGCAAAGGGCAGCCAAGGTTTGCAAGTAATGCTGGGCATTCCCTGTTGTCCCGTGATGCAGGAAGTGCATCAGAAGGGGGCCATCTTGGTCAAAGAAGGTGAGCATAATGACTCACCTCGAACGACGTTATCCAGCTGTACGTGTGGAACTGGTTAACATCACAGCCTCGGGAATTTTATGAGACAGCCATTCACCACGTTGTGTCACAGTGGGACAAGTGTCTCAACAGCCAGGGTCAATACTTCTAACATGCAGGTACTGGTTTCTGTAATTATGTCAATAGCTCATTTCTTTTTGAACGCCACTTATATATTTGCCCACTCCCATCTATGCTGCCACTATTCAATGGTGACCATTTAAAGGACAGTGCAAAGTAGAATATGAGATTGTTGAGACAAAAGATTTTTGAGATAAATGATCTATTTTATCATTACAAGAAACTAATGGGACTTTTGTTGCATTTGTTACATGTCTATGAGATTGGGACCAATAAAAACTTGAAGGAGCAAATTAAAATTAAATTCTGTCTACAAATGAGATGCATCAGGAATGCTGATTTTAGGTAAAGGTAGGAAGCTGCTATGCTATATGCTTATATGGCCATGCTTGGTGCTGTCTCTCTCGCAGTAGATAACTTCTTTTCCTTTCAATTAATATCCTTCACAGGAAGTGCATCTCTATAGAAAACAAGAAAATTTGTGTAAAGTCATTATTAAAGTGCAACATAAGTCATTCAAATTATTTGTAACTCTATCAGATAATAATGAGGTTCATTAGTGAAGCAGATGAAAGGTTATGAGACAGTAGTGCTAACACTACCGAAATTTCAAAACAATGTTTGACAGAAAACAAACCCATGCTTATAGAGAAGTTAGGTACCCACTCTGGTTATCTACAATATGGGGCTAGCCCGTGGAAGGAAAATCGCAAAGGTTGCAGGATGCAGCAACACTTGCCAGCAGCTGTAGTTGTCGAGCAAGCACAGTTGCCATGCGATGTGCCGTAAGCAAACATAAACATAAACATGCATCACTGACACCGTGGAGGGTTTGTCATCATTGCTTGCAGATAAGAGATTACTTAAGCATCGACAATTTCTGGTATTTACCTCTGGAGGGAAAAGAACAAACCCCGTGGTCTTTATTAGATAGATTTTGAATTGTTTTACTTCATATCAGAACCAAAGCCCAGAGAATTAGATTTGTTGTTGGACACCCACAGGGTGATGTTCTGCTATGAGCTACAGACATGGCGGAATGTTGCCACTATTATGACCAGTTTGAGAGAGAGTTTCTGGATAAATATTGGTCTGAGGCCATACAAGAGAGGCTCAGGCATGAAATATTCAACCCACCTCTGCTCAGTAGCAAATATAAAAGCTTAAGGAGCTATTTTGAAAAAAAAAAAAATTGAATAAAACCAGATACTGGATGAACCCAGTATCTCAGGTAGACGTGCAGAAAATTTTAGAGCCGTCTTCCTGCCCACATTACGGAAAAACTCATTATCATTCTGGAACAAGACACTAAATACTTTCTATCTATACTGGACTTCAACAGATTTGACGTATGAAGAGAGACCAGTGCAACCCAAGCCTGTTAATATGCCTACAGTGCCACTGAGATTTACAGACCAACACGTAAACAATTGATTCATAGTACAACATGGATGGCAACTTTACCCCACACAGACCTACGGTAATGGTAATGGTAATCACAACAGCAATGGAGAAAGCCGTAAATTCAAAAGCAGATATGAAATAAATGGGAAAAAGTTTAGCTAAAACAACTACATACTGTAGAGATACATGCTACCAGCAACAATTAGTCGATTGATTGGCAAATGCAAAACAATACCAAACAACTGAATAACCCACAGACAGAGGAATTCAGCCAGCAAATATAATGTAAATATGCTGAATAATGTGTAGAGGCAAGGAGAATTTCAGTCGAGATCTCCACACAATACTAATTGGAATAATCAAACACCAACAGTCCATATAGTGGAAGTTATGCCCAAGCCAGAGACCAGTACCACTACGACGCTGGAAATCTTGAACCAGTCATGGTAGGTCCCCGTTCTGTGACCTTGAGGAGAGTGGGGGCATGAATTGTTCAATTGGCAAATCCCATAGTTATGTGTGTCAACACATACAATAATCAAGAGTCAGAAGCAAAAGAAGTAAACAACAACACAATAAGCTCAAAGGTAAGTGGATCACAGCGCTTGTCTCAAGAACAGGAAGCGGAACTTAGGGAACTGAAACTTGCTTATATGCATGTATTTCAAAAAAGACCAGAAATCATTAAGGATTTTATGTACAAAATGGAAGTATGAAACTTCCTGGCAGATTAAAAATGTGTGCCGGGCTGAGACTCGAACTCGGGACCTTTGCCTTTCGCGGGAAAGTGCTCTACCAACTGAGTTCGAGTCTCGGCCCAGCACACAGTTTTAATCTGCCAGGAAGTTTCATATCAGCGCATACTGCGCTGCAGAGTGAAAATCTCATCCTGAAAATGGAAGTATGTCCTCACAAAACGTTTTGTTCTATCTCATACCCTACACCATGGAAAAAGAGGGAAACAGTATGAAAGGAGATTAACAGGATGCTTGAATGGGGCATAATACAAGGTGCACTTGGTCCTTGGTACACGTAACATTAATAATATTATTGTACTGGTCCAAATACATGCAGACAATTTAGAGGAAAATTAAAACCCACATCCTTTCGTCTTTCCCTCTCCTTACCAATATATATAACAGAGGGAAACATTCCACGTGGGAAAAATATAACTAAAAACAAAGATGATGTGACTTACCAAACGAAAGTGCTGGCATGTCAATAGACACACAAACAAACACAAACATACAAACAAAATTCAAGCTTTCGCAACCAATGGTTGCCTCATCAGGAAAGAGGGAAGGACTGGGAAAGACAAAAGGATGTGGGTTTTAAGGGAGAGGGTAAGGAGAAATTCCAATCCCGGGAGCAGAAAGACTTACCTTAGGGGGAAAAAAAGGCAGGTATACACTCGCACGAACACACATATCCATCCGCGCATACACAGCCACAAGCAGTCTGCTTGTGTCTGTGTATGTGCGGATGGATATTTGTGTTTGTGCGAGTGTATACCTGTCCTTCCCCCCCCCCCCCCTAATGTAAGTCTTTCTGCTCCCAGGATTGGAATGACACACACACAAAATTAATTCAAGTTTTCGCAACCTGCGGTTGCTTCATCAGGAAAGAGGGAAAGACGAAAGGATCTGGGTTTTAAGGGAGAAGGTAAGGAGTCATTCCAATCCCAGGAGCGGATTTGCCTTTACATATGTCTGCTTGTGTCTGTATATGTGCAGATGGATATGTGTGTGTGTGTGTGTGTGTGTGTGTGTGTGTGTGTGCGTGTGCGCGCGAGTGTATACCTGTCCATTTTTCCCCCTAATGTAAGTCATTCCGCTCCCGGGATTAGAATGACTCCTTACCCTCTCCCTTAAAACCCACATCCTTTCATCTTTCCCTCTCCTTCCCTCTTTCCTGATGAAGCAACCTTGGGTTGAGAAAGCTTGAAATTTGTGTGTTTTTGATTGTGTCTATCTACCAGCACTTTCCCGTTTGGTAAGTCACAGCATCTTTGTTTATATATGTATACACTCCTGGAAATGGAAAAAAGAACACATTGACACCGGTGTGTCAGTCCCACCATACTTGCTCCGGACACTGCGAGAGGGCTCTACAAGCAATGATCACACGCACGGCACAGCGGACACACCAGGAACCACGGTGTTGGCCGTCGAATGGCGCTAGCTGCGCAGCATTTGTGCACCGCCACCGTCAGTGTCAGCCAGTTTGCCGTGGCATACGGAGCTCCATCGCAGTCTTTAACACTGGTAGCATGCCGCGACAGCGTGGACGTGAACCGTATGTGCAGTTGACGGACTTTGAGCGAGGGCGTATAGTGGGCATGCGGGAGGCCGGGTGGACGTACCGCCGAATTGCTCAACACGTGGGGCGTGAGGTCTCCATAGTACATCGATGTTGTCGCCAGTGGTCGGCGGAAGGTGCACGTGCCCGTCGACCTGGGACCAGACCGCAGCGACGCACGGATGCACGCCAAGACCGTAGGATCCTATGCTGTGCCGTAGGGGACCGCACCGCCACTTCCCAGAAAATTAGGGATACTGTTGCTCCTGGGGTATCGGCGAGGACCATTTGCAACCGTCTCCATGAAGCTGGGCTACGGTCCCGCACACCGTTAGGCCGTCTTCCGCTCACGCCCCAACATTGTGCAGCCCGCCTCCAGTGGTGTCGCGACAGGCGTGAATGGAGGGACGAATGGAGACGTGTCGTCTTCAGCGATGAGAGTCACTTCTGCCTTGGTGCCAATGATGGTCGTATGCGTGTTTGGCGCCGTGCAGGTGAGCGCCACAATCAGCACTGCATACGACCGAGGCACACAGGGCCAACACCCGGCATCATGGTTTGGGGAGCGATCTCCTACACTGGCCGTACACCTCTGGTGATCATCGAGGGGACACTGAATAGTGCACGGTACATCCAAACCGTCATCGAACCCATCGTTCTACCATTCCTAGACTGGCAAGGGAACTTGCTGTTCCATCAGGACAATGCACGTCTGCATGTATCCCGTGCCACCCAACGTGCTCTAGAAGGTGTAAGTCAACTACCCTGGCCAGCAAGATCTCCGGATCTGTCCCCCATTGAGCATGTTTGGGACTGGATGAAGTATCGTCTCACATGGTCTGCACGTCCAGCACGAACGCTGATCCAACTTAGGCGTCAGGTGGAAATGGCATGGCAAGCCGTTCCACAGGACTACATCCAGCATCTCTACGATCATCTCCATGGGAGAATAGCAGCCTGCATTGCTGCGAAAGGTGGATATACACTGTACTAGTGCCGACATTGTGCATGCTCTGTTGCCTGTGTCTATGTGCCTGTGGATCTGACAGTGTGATCATGTGATGTATCTGACCCCAGGAATGTGTCAATAAAGTTTCCCCTTCCTGGGACAATGAATTCACGGTGTTCTTATTTCAATTTCCAGGAATATATATATATATATATATATATATATATATATATATATATATATATATATATATATATATATATATATAAACAGAAAGAAACTTCCACATGGAAAAAATATATTAAAAACAAAGATTCTAAGACTTACCAAGCGGGAAAGCGCCGGCAGACAGGCACATGAACAAAACACACAAACAGAATTACGAGCTTTCGCAACTGGCAGTTGCTTCGTCAGGAAGGAAGGAAGGAGAGGGAAGGTAAGGAGTCATTCCAATCCCGGGAGCGGAAAGACTTCCCTTCCTTCCTTCCTTCCTGACGAAGCAACTGCCAGTTGCGAAAGCTCGTAATTCTGTTTGTGTGTTTTGTTCATGTGCCTGTCTGCCGGCGCTTTCCCGCTTGGTAAGTCTTAGAATCTTTGTTTTTAATATATATATATATATATATATATATATATATATATATATATATATATATATATATATATATATACACTAATTATTTTTGATGGACCAGGAAGGCCTTGCTGCAGATAAACAAGCACGTACAATATAAGTGGCAAACTGAATAAGAGGGTGCACCATGCCTGTAATATACTTTATCTTTCAGATTAATAAGGTAAGTAGAGGCACACATGTGACATTAAATGAGTTTTTGAAGGCACAACTGCACACTGAAATGAATGAATACATAGTTGAATGTATGAAAGAGGTATTAGTAGCCATCAAACCACTATAAACTTTTATATGCATATTTAGTTTTAAGTTAGTATTAAGTTTTTTCTTCCAGAGAATGATGCATCGACACATCATAAAGTGAAGAAAGATAAATGCTTGTAGAGTGTTAGGTACCATATAAACATAAGAAAGGACTGCACCGCAACTAAATATAGTTGTAAATTTATAATATGTATGAATGTGATAGTGTGAAAGTATGTTGAGAGGAAAACAGTTGCAGTATGTCACATATCATAATGCTGAACTCAGGTGGAGCACTACCAAACAATTAAGGAGTCGAAACCACATTACTGTGAATGTCGACTACCCATGAAAGCCTCAAACACATTTACATTGAATTTCTTTTTGCACATTTGTTACTTATGTAAACACTGTTTTACACTCATTGTACATAACATATAGTATTGATGATGCACCTCTGTATACCTCAGCAAATGAAATGGTTATCCTTTATACAATGAACATAACAACACTTAAAACACTGAATAAGTATTTGATATGATTGATTTCATCAGATTTGCATTGCATTTATAAACAACAAACTATTTTGTTCTTGGGAACACAATTAAGACCAGTAAGGAAATGTAACTGAGCACATGAATGCCTTTCTGTGAAATTTCCTCACCCCTGTAGTGTGTAGAGCTTTACTGGAGTTTGCTAGAGAGGCAAGGCCATGCATAGTTATTTGAGCAGAATACAGAATCTATTGTATTGACTATTGTTTATTTCCTTAATTCTTTGGAATTGATAGATATTCTCCGACACGAAGTTACTGTAAATTGAAATGAAATATATGTTGATTTATACCATAAAGGAAAACAGAATTTCTTATTGTATGAATGCCGTGTAAATAATGTAAAACTAAATGAGAGTAAAAAGTGTATTCATATAATTGTAATTGGACTATGTAACAAAATTATAATTTAACAAAATGTACTAAAACAAAATAACAATCACACTATAATGTATATAAGCAACGATAATGGCATGTCAGCAAATAAATAGGATAAGTTTAGTTTTGTAACTTTTTCTTTTTTTTGTGTATGGTATGTGGAAAGGACACTACAGAAACTTTGTGTAATGCAATGGTATGAAATATGCTCAACAACAAAGCACAAAAACATCCAAAACCTGCCTGCAAAGTGTTAAGTGTGTGTGTGAGATAGATGGGTGTGCGCGTGATAAAGTAAAGATGAAAGTACTTCATGTAACATGAGTTTTCTGTGCTCAACAACGTTGTGAAAACATGAATTTTCTGTGCTCGACGACATCATAAAAGCAGCAAGAAACTTACCTTATCAATGGATGCCATATGTTTGGCTGGTGTGCCCGCTGAATAAGTGAGAGCAATGAGATGAAATAAATTCTTCAGGCCGCTGATATGGAAACCAGTTGTCACTGCATTGAAGAATTCACAAAGGGTTAACTGCTGAACATGAGCTTCATGAATTTGTGCACTGAAGGCTACTGTGAACACACGACATGGACACTCTGACTTTGTATTAAACATATGCAGTGAGCTGGGGCAGTAGCAGACATCGAGCTGTGCACACAGGCTTCACAAGCTAAACACTTGGCAGATACTGACTGACAATATTGGGACTATGCAGTTATGGCAAATACTTTGTTATGAAAGAAAACTTACATATGTATGTGTTAAGGGAAGCTGACACGCCCATACAAATTGATAATCATATAAGATAACTCCAACGGCCGAAAAAGACGATAAATAAGCTCAGACACTGTGCACCTCTGTATGACATCAGTGCACAGTGTGGGCCATTGTAATGGATCACATTATTATTATTTCTTGTTTTTCTTCATTCTTTTCTTTTATACATGTAAGCCATATAAAACCAATGCTAAAATAATAAGTTATTTTGTGTCAATGATAATGTTGGGATAGAAACAAAAAAGGAGAAATACACGCTTCAAATGATTAAGTGGTAGCGGGCAGACATATGACGAGTTCCACCATGTTAGTATTGAAACTTCCTGGCAGATTAAAACTGTGTACCCGACCGAGACTCGAACTCGGGACCTTTGCCTTTCGAGGGCAAGTGCTCTACCAACTGAGCTACCGAAGCACGACTCACGACCGGTACTCACAGCTTTACTTCTGCCAGTATCCGTCTCCTACCTTCCAAACTTTACAGAAGCTCTTCTGCGAAACAGTATTGTTCAAACAGTATTGTTCACAAATGTGTATTCTAACTGCACATTAAAGAATTGTTATAAGGGAGACAAAGTTTATATATGGATAATTACATTAATAACCCCCATCTGTTCATGAGTTTGCCTGCACTGAGAATCCTAGATCAAGAGGATCGAAGCAGACAAGAAGAATTTGCATGAGCTGCAGACGGGCAATCCAGAAACAGCATTTTCATAATCAGCTCTATGCACAATGGAACTATTTCAAAAGAAGTACATAAATTTAAATGGTGAATGTTGATCTTACATGTATTGACATTGAGGGTTTGTTGATATTCGTGCCAGTTAGAGTTCACCCAGCATATGTGTACCTTCCAATTTCTTTCAATTATTCCTTCCATTTTTTTTAAATTATTCACTCATCAGTTATTAATCAGTTTCCATTATACATATTATTTTTGACTGCTGTTTAGCAAACTATCCTTGTAGTTCTTTCAAGGCTACAGAAATTCTTCAAACCTCACATTTTCTTTAATGCAAGTGAGCTAAGGGAACTGGACTGTGTTTGTCAGACTGTATCCTCACACAGCACGACTTTCTTTTCTAAATGCCTCCCCATCAAATCAGAAGTTGTTTATCACCTTGCAAAGCCTTACTGTGGGCAGCATGCAGTCAAGTTCAATTAGAAAGTGAGCTCTGCAATCCATTTCAGATGTTGTAACTTCCATTCCTGCACTCCTTCTGCCTTCAAAAATTCAACAAAGCAAGTTATAAACTGACAAATATTTCATCATTTTCACTGGCTTAACCAACATACTTTGCAGTATTCGATGCGCGAGTTGCCGAAGTGGCATCAAATCGAAAGACTTGCACCCAGAAAACGGTCTACCCAAAGAGAGGCTCTAGTCACACGACATTTACATTTTACTTTGCAGTATTATGTGAAGTCATCATATTCCTTGTTCAGTTTGAATGAAACTGTAGCAATTGACCATGGAATAATGTGTGTGACATTAGAAATTTTACTATTCATACTGCCAATATATTCATGTACTGCATGCCTGCAAATTTAGCACACTGTACTTCTTGATATAAAGAACAATGAAACCTGTCTATTGACTGTTGCAATTTTTTGCTGTTTCAATGTCAACTAAAGCATTAAATTCCTTCTGCACTGTGTTCCAATGTCGTTTCATAGCGAATCTGCAGTACCCAACTCTTATATGATTACATAATGTATATAGCCATTGCCATTCATTCTTAAAGCAGACTGCTAGACCACCTCTTTTTGTGAAAATATTTGCTGAATCTGTGAATGTCCATACCACAAACAAACAGCAAAGGATTGACTGTTGACACCATTATTCTGCCAAATTGGAGGGAGTGTGCTGACCAAAAAACGCCACACCGCAATACTAATTGGAATATCACCCTGTACTGGGTACCTGCGAGAAGCTCTCAGTAAAACTAAGACAGCTAAGCTGTGGCCAACACTTGGAACCCACACACAGAACATGTGAAGTCTGAGAAACTGTCGACAGTCCATGTGTAAGCAAAAGTTGTTTGGGACACTGAAGGGCATTCCGTTGTTTTCAGCAATGAGGCACATGTCTGCCTGTGGGGTGTTCAGAATGAGTCACATGTGTGTCTGTGGTGGTCAGAATAACGCCAACATGGCCATTGATGACCTGGTGAAAGGTCACAGGAAGCAGTGATTCTCCAGATCCGTACCCCTGCTACTTGAGGAATCATGGTGTGAGGAGCTATTGGATAAGATAATAGGACTCATTTGGCCCTTGTTGAAAGTAGGCTGAATGCTTGTCAGTGTATCATAAGAATGTTGATCCCTAAGTCATACCCTCCAAGATCAGGTTCCAAACAGTACATTTCAGTAAGATAATGCTACATACTATAGTTTACACCACTAAAGTGTTGAGGAATATATGAATCCTTGACTGGCCTGCCTGGTGCCCTGATTTGTCACCCACAGGGTACATGTGGAATGTGATGGGATGATGTGCACTAGGATACCAGCGTAGAGTATATCCATGCCAGTGGGAGTTAACCCTCACACTCGTGCTGATGATGCACATCAGCTCCGAATGGAAAGAAAGTTCAGTCATTTGACACCCATTATGGAATGAACCTCTCCACAACATTTGATAAATACTGGACCCATGCTTCATCGTGTAACATTTTCCATTTCCATCAAAGCATTTTAGTGAGGCCACTGATGACCTCAGTGTCAAGTGTCCCAAGCATATAATCAACCAAAATCTCCTCACACCAAAGCATTGGGTATAGGTATTAATGGGATGTACCAGATAACACATAATGACAGCATGGCTCCCCCAAGCCCCCTGTTCTGGAGAAATTTTGAACTGTTCCACCTGATGTCCAACGATAAATCGTAGCTGTAAAAGAAAAGATGAAAGCAATAACATATTAAACTCATAATCTATTTGGTTACCATAAAGCTCTAACACGATTAAAGTCTCAAAAGATTTCATTGAACCATGTGAGGCACACATTGCATCTAACATAAAAATTATACTATAAGCATGGTGAGCTAGGTTTTGGCGTCTGGAATGTTCGATGACACCAGAAGTGTGAGTCCCGTGTGACCATGATGAAGAGTGTACCACCTGGAAATTACTCAACTCGTTCACATTCTGATACCACAAGGAGCAGTATTAATCCCCATAGTGACGGAGTTTCAAAATGCAGTATATGTTTTCTGAAAGAAAGGCTGAGCGGACCTAAGAATGCTTTTCACAGTGTACTCTACCAGGTGGTTGTAATAAACTACAGCTATTCACAGGGATTTGGTGTGGTTTGTAATTACTGTATGGCAATGAAACTAGGTTGATATGCACAGCTGATTTATTCTGGGAAAAAAATTAGTCCCGATTTTTGCCACCAGGCACAAATTTGGTGCTGTGAATGCAAAAATGACGTATAGAAATGTTTCCACACATAATGGATTAGGAACAAGATGGGGCCAAAAAGGTTAGATAAGTGAGAGTCACATAGTGTTGATTTTATTATTAACTATTACTTACACAAATTGTTGAATATAAGCACCAGAGACATTAATGAGATTCTGCAGCTGTAAAAGTTTTTAATCAACAGCACCAGATTTGCACTTGGAGGCCAAAAATGGAACTTTTTTTTCCCACTTGTAGCAGATCTGTATTAACATATTAGCATAACTATCCCATTTCGCCACTATATGATAATTACAGTCCATAATGGATCTCCTTGAGTAGCTTCAGTTTAATTATAACAACCCAGTACCACATAGAACAAAGCAGAAGCTACCGTAAGCGCTGATGAAGTTACCACATTCTGACCTGTAGCTGTGTAGGATTCCGGATCTCTACTTTCTGTTTTTAAGTAACCTGTGAATATTTGCATTTTATATCTATCTATCTATATAAATGACCTGGGTGACAATCTGAGCAGTTCTCTTAGGTTGTTCGCAGATGATGCTGTAATTTACCGTCTAGTAAGGTCATCCGAAGACCAGTATCAGCTGCAAAGCGATTTAGAAAAGATTGCTGTATGGTGTGTCAGGTGGCAGTTGACGCTAAATAACGAAAAGTGTGAGATGATCCACATGAGTTCCAAAAGAAATCCGTTGGAATTCGATTACTCGATAAATAGTACAATTCTCAAGGCTGTCAATTCAACTAAGTACCTGGGTGTTAAAATTACGCACAACTTCAGTTGGAAGGACCACATAGATAATATTGTCGGGAAGGCGAGCCAAAGGTTGCGTTTCATTGGCAGGACACTTAGAAGATGCAACAAGTCCACTAAAGAGACAGCTTACACTACACTCGTTCGTCCTCTGTTAGAATATTGCTGCGCGGTGTGGGATCCTTACCAGGTGGGATTGACGGAGGACATCGAGAGGGTGCAAAGAAGGGCAGCTCGTTTTGTATTATCGCGTTATAGGGGAGAGAGTGTGGCAGATATGATACACGAGTTGGGATGGAAGTCATTACAGCATAGACGTTTTTCGTCGCGGCGAGACCTTTTTACGAAATTTCAGTCACCAACTTTCTCTTCCGAATGCGAAAATATTTTGTTGAGCCCAACCTACATAGGTAGGAATGATCATCAAAATAAAATAAGAGAAATCAGAGCTCGAACAGAAAGGTTTAGGTGTTCGTTTTTCCCGCTCGCTGTTCGGGAGTGGAATAGTAGAGAGATAGTATGATTGTGGTTCGATGAACCCTCTGCCAAGCACTTAAATGTGAATTGCAGAGTAGTGATGTAGATGTAGATGTAGATATTGTTTACTTTTGGCGCAACAAATGAAATCAAGATAAAATCACGTTCCAGTGTTTCTTTGTTACACAACAAATTCCTCAAAGAGGAATAGCTCTATATGTTATCTACAATTATTGTAAATCAACTTTGTTTTTGAGCTTGCTAATAACTATAACTAACCACAAAACATTTTAGGAAATGTGGTGAAATTTCAGACATTTTCGAGTGCTTTGATAAACTTCTACTGTTATAATCAATTGTAGGCTTAAACTAAAATTGTGTGGTTTTTTGTTTTTTTTTTTTTTAATTTTTGAAAACAGTAGACCTTTCCTCATTCAAAACAATCCTTCTCTAATTTCATTGTACAATTACATAGGAAACAGGTTATTCTGAGTATTTTCAGACGCTTGCAACAATATATTTTCATAAGCTACTGGTACGAGTGTTTCGGATACATAATTTATCTCGTAGCATATCAGCGTTTGTGGTTCACAGTTTAGCCAAACAACACATCACCCTGAATTTCTTTGTACGTCAATGCAAATAAACGTGCACTTTTGAGAACTTTCAGAAGCTACCATTGTCATTTACACAGTCCAATAGCAATTTGTAACAAGTCAGCATTTGTGATTTGGTTACTGTAGCATTTTTACTAACTAACATATTGTGCTACATCTAGTTTTCCCTTAATGAGGAATTGCTCTATGTATTATCTATACTTATTGAAACCAACTCTGTTTTTGAGTTTGTTAATAACTACAACTAATCTCAAAACATTTCAGGAACCACAGGTTTTTGTGTTGTGTTAATAGAAACTTCTTTTTGTGTATTTGCTTAAATTCTTATAGGGAATTAGCAACTTTTTAGATCAACAGATTAAAAGATAATCAGAGGGCTTAAAGTTATTTGTTCACTGACTTATAATGCATTGCACCAGCCAAAATGCAGCCCCCCTGTGAATGCTATTCTCAAACACAGCATGAAATGGTTGAAGTTTGAATGAAGCTGGAAATTGCCCCAATTATCGTCAAGCTATTGGCAGCTGCTGCAAACTGGTGTGTTGGAAGAGCTCCTGAAAGTCATATACCTGTGATACCTTTACCAGAGCTGCCTCAGGTACTGTCCTCTCCTGTGGATCCTGTCTCCTCTGCAGAAAGCACATGATCTGTCATTACTTGTCCACTTGATTGCATGTGGCGTGTCAATGGTACATCTGAACATCCCTCACAGTGTGCACAGGGACCAGGAAGGACTCAGGGTGCTGCGTCAATCCCCCTAACCAAGAAGTATGAGGTGCTGTCTTTCACTGAAACTGAAACTGAGCCAATGGGACTCACTTCACCTATTTTGCAAAAACCTAATTTGTCCAGCAAAATGGGAGGGGTCTATTAAGTGTCGGCAGTTCAAACGTATGGCGATTGATGGTACCCCTTAGGAAAATGGCAGCAAGAAAGAGGAAAGGACACCAGGTGTGTTCAGTGTATATGACTGGGGCTTCATTCAACATGTTGAAGAGGCTATTCCAGCAGCCAATGAGGCAACAGGGTGCAACCAGCTGCAGATTGTGGCACACGTTGGAACAAATGATGCCTGTCGTCTCAGCTCTGAGACCATTCTTGGGTCATTCGAGAGAAGGTTGAGAAGATCAGCCTTGCACATGGAGTTTCAATGATGCTCACAATTTGCTACATTCTCCCCAGAATAAAAGAATAGTCGACCATGCATTGGATATGCACTGGATATGTACCTAGTAGAACAGTTCGTAATGGGAGAGAACCTCCATGGTATACACTAACTGTAAAGAAACATTTGCAGAAACACAGATTACTGCATAACAGGTGTAAAACAAATCATAGGATGATGGTAGACAGATGTTGAATGAAACACATTTAGCTGCCAAGAGAGCAATGCATGAGGCCTTCAGTGACTGCTGCAGCAGAATGAAAAGAAATTCTGGTCACATATAAAAGCTGTTAGTGGCACCAAAATGAGTGTCCAGTCCCTAGCAAATAAGACAGGAACTGAAACTGGGTGTAGCACAGCAAAAGCTGAAATGCTTAACCCTGGTTTCAAACGTTTCTTTACAAAGAAAGAATAATGAGAACTGCCCCACTTTAGTCCTCATACCATTGAAAAGATGAATGAAATGTCAGTGGTGTTGAAAAAACAGGTGAAATTATTGAAACTGAACAAAACTCCAGGCCCCAACGGAATCTCTGTCAGATTCTATACTGAATTTGTGGCTGAGTCAGCTACTCTCCTAACTACAATCTATCATAGATTAAAAAGAAAAAAACTGTGCCCAGCTGCCCACAGGAAGTTAAGTAGTAGAAGTGATCCACTAAACTACCATCCAATATCCTTGACATTGTAGAATCTTAGAACATATTCTGAGCTCAAACATAATCTTCAACAGAATGACCTCTTCAGTGACAACCAGCTTGGTTTTGGAAAACATCAGTCATGTGAAACCCAACTCACACTTTTCTCACACGACATACAGAAAGCTTTGGATCAAGGCAGTCAGGTAGGTGCAGTATTTCTTGATTTACGAAAATCATTTGATCTAGTATGACACCTATGCTTATTGTTGAAAGTACAATCATATGGGGTATCAAGTGAAATTTTTGACTGGATTGACAACTTTTTGGTAAGGAGGACACAGTACGTATTGGGTCGCGAGTCTTTGTCAGATGTAGAAGTAAATTCAAGTGTGCCCCAGGAAAATGTGATGGGACCTTTGCTCTTCATGTTGTATATTAATGACCTCACTGGCAATATTAATGGTATAATCAAGCTATCTGCAAATGATGCGGTTATCTATAGTGAAGTACTATCTAAAAGAAAATACATAAATATTTAGTCAGATCTTGATAAGATTTTGACGTAATACAGAGATTGACAACTTGCTCTAAATGTTTGGAAATGCAAAATTGTGCACATCTCAAAAAAAAAAAAAAAAAAGGAGAGAAGAAGAAGAAGAACTGTAGTCTCCTATGACTGTAATATCAATGAGTCACTGTTGGAATAGGCCAACTCACAAGAATACCTAGGTGTAACATTTTGTAGGGATATGTAATGGAACAGAATGATCACATACGCGCAGTCATGGGTAAAAGAGGTGGTAGGCTTTGGTTTATTGGTAGAGTACTGGGAATGTGTAATCAGTTCAGGAAGAAGACTGCTTACATATCACTCATGCAACTAGTTCTAGAATATTACTCAAGTGTGTGGGACCTGCACCAAATAGGACTAACAGGGGATATTGAATGTACACAGAGTAGGTCAGCACGATTGGTCACAGATTTGTCTGGTCTATGGGAGAGTGTCACAAAGATACTGAAGGAACTAAAGGGTGAATCTCTTACAGCTATCCTGAGAAAGTCTATTAAAAGTTTCACAAATCGGATTTAAATACTTACTGTAGGAATATACTACAGCCCCCTACGTATTGCTCACATAGAGATCATGAGGATAAGTTTAGAATAATTACTGCCCGCAGAGAGGCATTCAAAGAGTTGTTCTTCCCACACCCCCTATGTGAATGGAACAGGAAGAAACCCTAATAACTGGTACAATGGGACACACCCTCTGCCATGCATCTCATGGTGGTTTTCAGGGTATAGATGTAGATGTAGATCTCTATAGTCAATTTACACTTTCAGAAACTTATTTTCATATACCATTAACAGAACTGGAAATACCACCATAATTCTATAAAACTATCTGAAATCAGAACATTGTAAAATAAAAAGAGCTAATGAGAGCCACGTAAACCTACCCACAATAAACAAAAATTCTAGAGGTTTAAAACTGTAAGCCAACACACAGCTTGCTGAATTAATTCGCACTTGCTGACTGAAGCATAACATAAATTATTCACAATATTGTTAAAACCATCATAGCTTGTCTTATGTAATTGCTGGAAACCTTAGTGATGTTAGTTACGTGTTTCCAATAGACAATTCAACTGAGAAAACTAATAAAATATGAGACAAAGCTGCTGCAAATATGAAATGGCTGATACTGCTGTTACACATGTTGTTGATGTTGCTATATTCAGTTGAAAGACTGATTTCATGCAGATCTCCATGGCAGTCTATCCTATGCAAGTTTCTTAATTTCCAAATAACTACTGCAACCTACATCCATTTCAACCAACTTGATGTATCACCCTTTGTCGCCCTCTACAGTTTAATGCCCCCCCCCCCTCCCCCCCCCCCCTCCCCCCCCCCCCCCCCCCCCGAGGTTTAGGGAAAGCAGTACAGTTCAGAAAAGTCACCCAGAATCCCGAACAAGGGGGCTTACTGGATGGGATGAGAAGGAAAGACTGGCTGTTGGGGATTGCACCACACAAAATTTGAAAAACTGAAAGCTTAAAGGTGCAAGAAAGGGTAATATGCAAGGCAGAGATTACTATTAAAACATCATACATGAGTTCATTAGAGTGAAACGCTAAGTGCATTGTAGGTAACAGAGGTGAAAGGGTGGGCGGCAAACAATAGACAGGTAAGAAAATGAAAGATGTAAAAAACTAAAATGAAGCAAAGAAAGTAGTAGTTGCTGTGAAGAAATGCTGAGATGAAAGGAATTTAAATAAATTAAGGCCAGGTGTGTGGTGAGAATCAAGGAAATGTTGTAGTGCTAGTTCCAACCTGCGGAGTTCTGAGAAACTGGTGTCTGGGGGAAGAATCCAGATGGCAGGTGTGGTGAAATAGGCACCAAGGTCATGACTGTCATATTATACAGGATGCTCTGCCATAGTATTCAGTGTGTTGCCTGCATACATCCTCTGCCTAAGCCCATTTATCCTGATTGATGACTGAATGGTGGTCATCCCAATATAAAAGGCTGAACAGTGTTTACGTAACAGCTGGTACATTGGTATATGGCATGTGTTGTTTCCCATGTGACTCTCCCTTTGATAGTATATGTTTTTCCAGTTGCCGAGCTGGAATAGGTGGTGATAGGAGGGTGCATAGGGCAAGTTTTGGAGCAGGGGTGGTCACAGGGGTGGGAACCATAGGATAGGTATTGCAGAGATTGGGAGGGCAATGAAATGCTATTCTAGGTGTGGTGGGCAAAATATTAGACAGAATGGATCTCATTTCAGGGCATGATATTAAGAAGCCATGGCCTTGTCAATGTAGCTGATTAATACATTCAAGACCAGAATAATACTGGGTGATAAGTGGTGTGCATTGAAGTTGTTTTTTGGGGGGGATCAGCAGTACCAACATGGGTTGTGATGGCTAGGGAAATATGCTTTTGAACTAGGCTGTTGGGATAATTACATCCAGTGAGGCTGAAGTGAGAGTGTTGGTGTATTGCTGTAAAGTGTCTGCATCCAAACAAATACATTTTTTTAATTCCAAGGTTATATGGGAGGGAACATTTGACATGGAAAGGATGGCAACTGTCAAAATGTAAGTACTGTTGTTTGTTATTAGGTTCGATGTGGACACAAATGTGTAGTTGGCCTTTGGTGAGGATGAGATCAACATCAAGGAACATGGCATGTGATTCGGAATGGAAGCATGTGGAATTTAATTTGGAGAAAGTATTTAGAGATTCCGGGAATTTTAACAGGTCAGCCCACCATAAGCCCAAATGGCAAAGATGCCATCATGAGATGAAGGCTTATGGATTCCAGGAAAGCCTCCACCAAGCAAATGATGACAAGGCTGGCAAAGGAAGGAGCCATCCTGGTTCCCATGGGTCTTAACCCTGATCTCTTTGTATGTCTGCCCCTCAAAGGTGAAGTAATTTTGGTAAGTATGAAGTTGATTAAGGTGAGCAAGAAGGTCATAGGTTTGGAATCAGGTGGGTGTCGACTGCGGAAATGTTCAGCAGCAAACAGACCATGTACATGGGCGATGTAGGTATAGAGGCGAGATAGCATCAGTGGTGACAAGTGAGGTGTGTGATAGGAGCTGGACAGGCACAGTTTTCAGATGATCTAGAAAATGGTTGGTTCTTTGATATATGAAGGTTTGCAGGTGTTCACCAACTAAGGCAGATATAAGTTCAGTGGGCACTTTGAAGCCAGTGTTTGAAGGACGGCCAGGATGATTGGGTTTGTGGATCTTATGAAGAAGGTACAATGGGGGGAGGTGAGTGCATGGTTTGGATGAGGTAACAAGTTCTGTAGATTGAGGTGTAAGCCCTTGTGAGGGGCCTGAGGTTTTTATGAGGGACTGCAGGTCAGTTTGATTCACAGGGATGGGATATTGGGACAGATGCTCTATGTAGAGGTGTCAGATAGCTGGCGTAGACCTTCACTAACATATTCTTATCAGTCAAGTACCAGAGTGGTAGGTCCTTTGTGTGCTGGAAGGATAATGATGGAGTCATTAGCTTTTAGGTGACATAGAGCCCTGAAGTTCTGCAAAGGACAGGATAGAGTCATGTTGTAGGGACCTGAGGAAAGGTTGTGAGGCAATGCTGGGTATGAGGAATTTTTGGAGGGCTTTTAATGAATGATTCTAAGGTAGTGGTGGTGGATCCCATTGGGATCGTGGTCAGAAGTGTTCAAGGCAGGGTTCAGTGTCAGGTTCTCTATTGGCAAGGCTTTGGGATTGGACTGCAAAGTGATATTTCCAGTTGACATTACATGTAAAGGAAAGTAGGTCCTTCACCAAAGCAGCATGGCTAAATGCAGGTTTAGAGCTGAAAGTGAGACTTGTGGATAATACAGGTAACTTGGGAGGATGAGTGCTTTGAATAAGAGGTTGAGAACACTGTACTGTTGTGTTTATGAGCTATCACTAGTCTAGGAGGCAATGATGATGGCTGTGGGGTGTTAAGGAGGTTGGCCAAGTTTGGTTTGTAGAAGTTGGTGGTTGATGATGTGGCTGTCTGGGGAGCTGCAGAGGAACAGGAAGGGAAATACCACCACTGAGGTAGTTTAGGAGAAGGTGGGATAGCTTTCTGAGGGGAAGTCTGGCATGTTGTTGAAGTCTGAAGTTGGCTTGGTGGACAATACCATCCAAGGAAACATGAGGGGAAGTCTAGTAGAGTGGGAATTGGCAGGTGAGGTATATAGGTCACAGATTAGTCAGGTAAGTGCAAGAGATTGCTGTATTTGAAACTGCAAAAGAAGCTGGTGTAGACTACATCCAGAAACAGGGATTTTCAACATTAGGCCTTTGAAAGTAACTCCAAGGGACAACCAGATTTCAAGAAACGGAATGTGGGACCTTAAGTTTGATAGTGCAAAAGCACTTTTTCGAAAAGGATGGCTGTAATATGTGGTGTGATTTATCATGGCAAGATAGGACGGCTTGGAGTGTTAGAAATTGTGGGAGTGGCAAAAACTAGAGGCAGAGGGTGAAAAAAGACAGAAAAATGTAAGAAAAGCAGGGAGGAAATTCAGGAAAAAGAGAAAAATTCGCCCGAAAATCGTGAGAACTGACAATGGTTAATAAGAGGTAATGAGTGTGCTAGAGCTTCTCACCAAAAAAGTAGTCTATATGATCCGAAAAAATAATTTGAAAAAAAAAGGATAGGCAAAGTCATGAAAGAAGGGGAAAAAAACTGACCAGACAGAAAGAGAAAGTCACAGGACTTAATGTAAACCACATTGCTTGGCAAATTAAGTGATGTAGGAGACAGCAGAAAAGTCGATCAGAGAGGCCTGGCGGAAAACAAATGCACAAAAACATGGTTGGATGGTTTAAAAGAGGGTAAGGGGGGTACCAAACTGCTAGGTCATCGATCCTTATTTCCGATTAAAATAATTGCCCAATGGTGGGAGTAAAATAATCGAGACATACAAAAAACAGTTGGAAGAAAGGAGAAAATCACAAGAATGACAGAAGGGCAACAATCACTAAAATTTGACAAAATGGGACAAGAAAACCACAGAGACATGCAAGAAACATGTAGAAGAGATCAAAACATGAGAGCAGATTACCATAGCTGGCTGACCATGAGAATAAAAAGGAGAATCCAGTCACTCTGCAACACATTAAAACCTCCACCCTAAAAGCACTAAGGTGGAGGACACAGAGGGACACAGGACATGCGCTAAAACTTAGATCAAATGATAAAACACACCCTCATGAATAAAATGTAAAATTAAAGCTGCTATTGAGGCATTGCCGCCCAACACCAAAGGTAGGTTGATGGTAAAGTTAAAAGTGAAAGGATTGCAAATCAAAATGGTAAAAGGAGGGTAGGAACAAAATAGCTGTAAAAGCTGAAAATAAACCTGCGAAAGACAATCAGGAGAATGCCCTGCAGTGTAGAGAACTGTAGGCAAATTCGTAAACAACAGTAGAATTCTTATATGGAAATTCACAAATAACGATGGGCCCATTAATGTGGCCAAAACTGCTGCTAGAAAAGATGTAGAAGCAAATTGTTGATTAATCTGGGTGTCACAGATAAATAAAAGCTCAGAATACATAATATCCTATTGCAGAGCTTGCTGTTCAACATGACCCCAGTGGCCACCTCAATTCTTCCCCCAAACATCAGTTTCACACAACTCCGCAGGTGGGCATTACACTACAACATGTCCTTGGTACTCGGCACCCACCTGGCCTTAATTTATGTTCATTTCTTCTGTCTCTGCAGTTATTCACTGTAACTAATCCTTTCTTCACTCCATTTTATGTTGAAGAGCCAAAGAAACTGGTATAGACAGGTTTATTCAATTACAAAAATGTGTAAACAGGCGGAATAGGGGGTCGCAGTTGGCAACGCCTATATAAGACAACAAGTGTCTGGCGCAGTTGTTAGATCAGTTATTGCTGCTACAGTGGCAGGTTATCGAGATTTAAGTTAGTTTGAATGTGCTGTTATAGTCATTGTACGAGCGATGGGATACAGCATCTCCTAGATAGCAATGAAGTGTGGATTTTCCCATACGACCATTTCACGAGTGTACTGGGAATATCTGTAATCTAGTAAACCATCAAATCTCCGACATCACTGCAGCTGGAAATAGATTCTACAAGAATGGAAACAATGACGATTGAAGAGAACTGTTTGACGTGACAGAAGTGCAACTCTTCTGCAAATTGCTGCAGATTTCAATGCTGGGCTGGAACAACTGTCAGCGTACAAATCATTCACTAAAACATCATCGATATGGGCTTTCAGAGCTGAAGGCCCACTTGTGTACCCTTGATGACTGCTCTACACATTGTTTACACCTTGCCTGGACCCGACAACAATGACATTTGACTGTTGATGACCGGAAACCTGTTGCCTGGCCGGATGAGTCTCATTTCAAATACTATCGAGTGAATGAACTTGTATGGGTATGGCGACAACCTCATGAATCCATGGACACTGCATGTAAGCAAAGGACTGTTCAAGCTAGTGGAGGCTCTGTAATGGTGTGGGATGTGTGCAGTTGGAGTGACAGGGACCACTGATATGTCTAGATATGACTCTGATAGGTGACATGTACGTAAGCATCCTGTCTGATCACCTGCATTCTGAGGGAACTGCTTTTTATACCCTGTCTGGTTTGCCTAAATTCAGTTATTTTGCTGCCAAATAGCATAAGTGATACTATTTGTAGTGTCTCATTGCCTAATTTAAAATGGCTACATTCCTTTAATTTTGTTTCACATATGTTAATGATCATTTATAACCTCTTTTCTAATATGACCATTCCAGTCTACTTCTTTTCGAAAACCTTGTTTCTGACAGAAATACAATGTCATCAGCAAAACTCAAAGTTTTTCTTTCGCTTGCCTTAATTTTAATACTTTTTCCAAATTTCTGATTTGTTTCCTTTACTGGTTGCTCAATATGCAGATAGAATAACATCAGCGACAGAATGCATCCCAGCCTCATGCCCTTCTCAGCCACGGTGGCCCTTTGATGTTCTATGACTTATAACTGCTGTCTTGTTTTTGTACAAGCTGTATAAAGGGTGCTCTGAAACTATTTGTTCAAATTAATACTAGAGGTAGAAAACATAAAAAAATATATTTAGGTATGGTGCATATGGTCCCCAATGACAATTTCTGATGCTATGGATGATTTACATATAAAGTAGTTTAGCATGGTAATTTCAGTACTGACACTGACAGGAACTGCTCGAATGTGTGACCACTGGCCCGTATGCACAAAGTACTTCATCAGACCATTGGGTGCCATATCCATTTAAACACTCCTTGCATGTCCACAATGGTACCAGCTGTGACGGTAATTCTATAAACATGGTCTTCTGCTGTTTCCACAATGGTTTCATACACCAGCTGCATAATATGCCCCTGGAGACGAAATCCAGACAATTGAGGTCAGGTGACCTGCATGAACAGGCCACGGGGCTATCTCGACCGATCCAGCTATTCCCCAAAGGTGGCTCTCAGATGATTCCTCACAACAATGCTGAAATGGGCTGGTGTCCCTTCACTCTGGAAGTATACCTTTTGTCTAAAATGCAGCAGTTGTCCTCCAGCAGTTCTGGCAACTTCAGAAGTTTGCACTTTTCGATTCCAACCTGTATCATGCATATTTACACGGAAAGCGAGTATTTCATGTAATAGGTGATGCAGATGTCAGAATGTTTGGTGTTGTGCAAGCAGTCATTTGGGAGAGAGTTGTTGATACTCTCTCACTGCAACTATAAGTTATTAACTGACAGTTCAGTAATAGTCACACCTTCCTTCCTTTGGAATTGGAATTATTACATTCATCCTTAAACCTAAGGGTATTTAGCCCAACACATATACCTTGCACACCTAGTGGAATATTTGTCATAGCTCACTCTCCCACAGATCTCAGTAATTATAAAGGTGTGCTGTCTACTGCAGGGGTCTAGTTTTGACTTAGATCTTTCAGTGCTCTATCAGATTCTTCTCACAGTGTCATATTTCCCTTCTCATCTTAATTTGTTGTTGTTGTGGTCTTCGTCCTGAGACTGGTTTGATGCAGCTCTCCATGCTACTCTAACCTGTGCAAGCTTCTTCATTTCCCAGTACCTACTGCAGCCTACATCCTTCTGCATCTGCTCAGTGTATTCATCTCTCGGTCTCCCTCTACGATTTTTACCCTCCACGCTGCCCTCCAATACTAAATTGGTGATCCCTCGATGTCTCAGAACATGTCCCACCAACAGATCCCTTCTTCTAGTCAAGTGGTGCCACAAGCTCCTCTTCTCCCCAATTCTATTCAATACCTCCTCATTAGTTATGTGATCTACCCACCTAATCTTCAGCATTCTACTGTAGCACCACATTTCGAGAGCTTTTATTCTCTTATTGTCTAAACTATTTATCGTCCACGTTTCACTTCCATACATGGCTACACTCCATACAAATACTTTCAGAAACGTCATCCTGACATTTAAATCTAAACTTGATGTTAACAAATTTCTCTTCTTCAGAAACGCTTTCCTTGCCATTGCCAGTCTACATTTTATATCCTCTCTACTTTGGCCATCAACAGTTATTTTGCTCCTCAAATAGCAAAACTCCCTTACTACTTTAAGTGTCTCATTTCCTAATCTAATTCCCTCAGCATCACCCGACTTAATTCGACTACATTCCATTATCCTCATTTTGCTTTTGTTGATGTTCATCTTATATCCTCCTTTCAAGACACTGTCCATTCCGTTCAACTGCTCTTCCAAGTCCTTTGCTGTCTCTGACAGAATTACAATGTCATCGGCGAACCTCAAAGTTTTTATTTATTCTCCATGGATTTTAATTCCTACTCCGAACTTTTCTTTTGTTTCCTTCATTGCTTCCTCAATATACAGACTGAATAACATTGGGGATAGGCTACAACCCTGTCTCACTCCCTTCCCAACCACTGCTTCCCTTTCGTGTCCCTCGACTCTTATAATTGCCATCTGCTTTCTGTACAAATTGTAAATAGTCTTTCGCTTACCCCTGCCACCTTCAGAATTCGAAAGAGAGTATTCCAATCAACATTGTCAAAGGCTTTCTCTAAGTCTACAAATGCTAGAAATGTAGGTTTGCCTTTCCTTAGTCTTTCTTCTAAGATAAGTCGTAGGGTCAGTATTGCCTCACGTGTTCCAACATTTCTACGGAATCCAAACTGATCTTCCTCGAGGTCAGCTTCTATCAGTTTTTCAATTCGTCTGTAAAGAATTCGCGTTAGTATTTTGCAGCTGTGACTTATTAAACTGATAGTTCAGTAATTTTCACACCTGTCAACACCTGCTTTCTTTGGGATTGGAATTATTATATTCTTCTTGATGTCTGTGGGTATTTTGCCTGTCTCATACATCTTGCTCACCAGATGGTAGAGTTTTGTTAGGACTGGCTCTCCCACGGCCATCAGTAGTTCTAATGGAATGTTGTCTACTCCGGGGGCCTTGTTTCACTCAGGTCTTTCAGTGCTCTGTCAAACTCTTCATGCAGTATTGTATCTCCCATTTCATCTTCATCTACATCCTCTTCTGTTTCCATAATATTGTCCTCAAGTACATCACCCTTGTGAAGAGCCTCTATATACACCTTCCACCTTTCTGCTTTCCCTTCTTTGCTTAGAACTGAGTTTCCATCAAAGCTCTTGATATTCATGCAAGTGGTTCTCCTTTCTCCAAATGTCTCTTTAATTTCCCTGTAGGCAGTATCTATCTTACACCTAGTGAGATAAGCCTCTACATCCTTACATTTGCTATCTAGCCGTCCCTGCTTAGCCATTTTGCACATCCTGTCGATCTCATTTTTGAGACGTTTGTATTCCTTTTTGCCTGCTTCATTTACTGTATTTTTATATTTTCTCCTTTCATCAATTAAATTCAATATTTCTCCTGTTACCCAAGGGTTTCTACTAGCCCTCATTTTTTTACCTATTTGATCCTCTGCTGCCTTCACTATTTCATCCCTCAAAGCTACCCATTCTTCTTCTATTATATTTCTTTCCCCCATTCCTGTCAGTTGTTCCCTTATGCTCTCCCTGAAACTCTGTACAACCTCTGGTTCTTTCAGTTTATCCAGGTCCCATCTCCTTAAATTCCCACCTTTTTGCAGTTTCTTCAGTTTTAATCTACAGTTAATAACCAATAGATTGTGGTCATAGTCCACATCTGCCCCTGGAAATGTTTTACAATTTAAAACCTGGTTCCTAAATCTCTGTCTTACCATTATATAATCTGTCTGATACCTACTAGTATCTCCAGGGTTCTTCCACGTATACAACCTTCTTTCATGATTCTTAAACCAAGTGTTAGCTATGATTAAGTTATGCCCTGTGCAAAATTCTACCAGGTGGCTTCCTCTTCATTTCTTAGCCCCAAGCCATATTATCTACTATGTTTCCTTCTCTCCTTTTTTCTACTCTTGAATTCCAGTCACCCATGATTATTAAATTTTTGTCGCCCTTCACTACCTGAATAATTTTTTTTTTTTTTATCTCATCATACATTTCTTCAATTTCTTTGTCATCTGCAGAGCTAGTTGGCATATCAACTCGAACTACTGTAGTAGGTGTGAGCTTCGTATCTATCTTGGCCACAATAATGTTTTCACTACGCTGTTTGTAGTAGCTTACCCGCATTCCTATTCATTATTAAACCTACTCCTGATTTACCCCAATTTGATAGTGTATTTACAACCCTGTATTCACCTGACCAAAAGTCTTGTTCCTCCTGTCACTGAACTTCAGCAATTCCCACTATATCTAACTTTAACCTATCCATTTCCCTTTTTAAATTTTCTAACCTACCTGCCCGATTAAGGGATCTGACATTCCATGCTCCGATCCATAGAATGCGAGTTTTCTTTCTCCTGATAACAACATCCTCTTGAGTAGTCCCCATCCAGAGATCCGCATGGGGAACTATATTACCTCCGGAATATTTTACCCAAGAGGACGCCATCATCATTTAATCATACAATAAAGCTGCATGCCCTCGGGAAAAATTTTAATTTACTCCTTCTATATTAATGTTTTTATTTCCCTTGTAGAACCCTCTGTATATGCCTGCTGTATTCCTTCCTCTTTCTCTTCTTTACTTTGGGATGAGGACTGTGGCCTAAAACTTTATGTAAGTGTGTTTCAATTGTGCCTGTCCTCAACATGTCTTCTTTATGATAAGTAGCAATCTATCTTTTCCCATGCCATTGAAATTCCTACCAGGAGTTCCCATTGTTTGAATATACTCTTTCAGTCTATTCATTACCTGTGGAGCCAGTTTGCACATAAAACTATACCTCTGTGATGAGTGTTGGCTTCATGACTGTCTTGGCTATGATACTGCATTCACTATGCTGTTTGTAGTAGCTTACTTTCATTTCTATTTCATTATTCATTATTAGGCTTACTCCTGCATTGTCCCTATTTGATTTTGTATTTATAACCCAGCACTCACCTTACCAGAAGTCCTTTTCTTCCTGCCACTGCACTTCACTAATTCTCACTATATCTAACTTCGACCTATTTATTTCTCTTTTGGAATTCTCTACCCTCACCATCTGATTAATGGCTCTTATCTGTACAATGTCAGTTCTGGTTTTTCTGATGACTGTATCTCCCTTCCCCCTGGTTATCCAAATATTTTTACCTCCAGAATATTTTACCCAAAAAGTTGCCATTATATTTAAACCATACAGAAGAACTGCATGCCACTGGGTAAAGTAACTTGCTTTCAGCCATTCATAGTAGTAGCACAGCACGGCCAATGTCAATCCATCACCCAGATTGTTGATCCTCCAACAACTGAAAAGGCTGTTGCACCTCTCAGGAACCGCATGTTTATGCGGTCTTTCCACAGATCTCCCTCCATTGTGGTTCAACCTACGGTAAGGCTATATGTATAGTTAATGCACATAAGCCATCCCCACCTTGACAAGATCTATGGTCAATTGGGGACTAAGCATACCAGTGTGAAATAAAATCTCATAGCATTGTCCTAGCTTTAGGGACTGTATGTTCTTTTCTCAATAAGAAGAGAGTGATAGCTTGAGAAATGTTAAAAAGGAATGGCACCATGCAGAAACCAGGATCAATTCATTGTAAAAACTTAGAATATATTTTGAGCTCAAATGGAATGAAGTACCTTGAACAGAATAACTTCCTCAATGCCCACTAGCATAAATTCCGAACATATTGACACGGTATCTTCAAAGCCATTGGTCGAGGCAATCGGGCAGATGCTGCATTTCTCTGTTTCCAAAAAGCACTTGACTCACAACCAAACATACACTTATAAAAAATATGACCATATGGGGTATTAAATAAAATTTGTGACAAGACAGGATTTCATAGTAGCGAGGATGCAGCAATTTATCTTGGGCAGAGAGCCATTGGCAGATGTAGAAATTTTCAGTGTGCCACACGGGCATGTGCTGGGACTCTTTCTGTTCATGTTGTATCTTAATGACCTTGCAGATGATATTTAATAGTAACCTCAGACTTTATGCAGGTGATGTAGTTATCGATAATGATTTATCGTCTAAAAAAGCTGCACAAATATTCAGTCGATATTGATAATATTTCAATATGGTAAAAGTCTGTCAACTTGTTTCAAATATTTAAAAACCTAAAACTGTGCCATTCAGAAAACAAAAAGCATGTATCTTCTGACTACAAAATTAGTAAACCTCAGTTGGAAGCAGTCAGCTCACACAAATACTTGGGTATAACCAACTGTAGAGGTATTAAACAGAATGCTCACATAGGCTCAGTTATAGGTGAAGCAGATGGCAGACTGTAGTTCATTGGTAGAATATGACCAAAAAATAATAAGTCTGCAAAACTGACTGCTTACAAAACACTAATGCAACCCATCCTTGCCCAAGAGTGTAGGACCCATAGCAAATGGGACTAACTGGAGATAATAAGAGAGTGTCACTGACATGCTGAAGAAACTGAACTGGCAGACACATGAAGATAGATGCAAATATCCAGAGAAATGTTGCTTACAAAATTTCAATAACCAGTTTAAATAATGAAACCAGGAACTCTCAGCATATTGCCTTCATAGGGATCATGAGGACAATATTAATTACAACACGAACAGACATAGTTACACAATTATTATTCTTGCAGTCCATATGTGAATGGAACAGGAAGAAACCCTTATAACTGAAACAATGGAAAGTACCCTCAGCCATGAACTTTACAGTGGCTTGCAGAGTATGGATGTAGACAGAATAAGGTCAGTAGATCTTGTTGCATGAGAGCATCTAATCAGTGGTAATTATAAAAATGTAATTATCGTTTCAAAAAATAAAAGTTGCACAACTCATTTTTAGTTTGCTGATTTGCAGTTACACACACAAATTCTGAAATCCCCACAACACAGTACAGTAACTTGCTGCCAGATAATAATAATAATATCTGCAGCCCATGGATAAAGTATCATATGGTAATTCATGTTCAGCAGCAGCAGTAATGTTGAATCTGTGTCAGGCGAATCCTGGTGACACATATTTGGATCAGCATGATACAGCTACGTTTTCACTACAGCCAGAAGTGAATTACCGCACAATACTCCACTTTAGCAGTTCACTGCACCAACTTCTTTTGGCTTCTCGAGTGACATGCTACAATATTGTGTCACATGGATTTCAACATGTATCTGCAAACAAACATTTTTTATTATGATGATCACAGTTTTATGACCTCTCAGTTGCTTACACTGTCTGGCCACATTAAAGTGAGCACCTGTCAAAATCCCGAATAATGACATTTTCCATCGTGGACTGCTGCAAGATGTGAAGGAAGAGAATCATTGAGGTTCTGGAAGGTACTGACAGGGATGTGGAGTCACACAGACTGCAGTGTCATGGCCAGCTGCATTATGTTCCATGGCTGATGATCCATTGCGCGTACATCCCTATCGAGTGGTCCCACAAATTCTTGATTAGGTTTCACTTCAGGGTGTTTCGTGCCTGAGGGAGCACCTAAACTCGTTCTGGTACTCTTTGGGCCACACATTGCATTGCCTTGCTGGTAGATACCACCATGCCAGGAGAAACAAACTGCACTGGTGGCAGGGTGGGGGATAGGACATAGCCTCCAAGGATGTATGTAAATTTGTGTTGATTCACTGTGCCTTTCAGAATGACAAGGTCACCCAAGGAATGCCACATAAACAACCCCCAGACTGTAGGGCTCCTTTACATGATTGTTGTACAGTGTTCACTTTAGGAGTTTCACTTCACACCTTACATGCCACTGAGCATTTGCCTGATGGAGCATAAAACATGATTCACCTGAAAAGACTACCTGTCACAACTCAGTGAATGTCTATTTGTAGCACTGCCATGCAAACCCCAGCCTTCATTGCAGATGAACAGCAGGCAGCACAAGTGCACGAACCAGGCACTGATGTGGAGGCCCATATGCAGCAACATTTGCTGCACAGTCATTGAGGAGACACTGTTGGTAGCCCCTTGGTTCATCCGGGCAATCAGTTGCATCTCTATTCGTCTATGCACATGTCCGCAGCTGTCATCCACCCATGGCCTGTGGTGCACCACAGTTGCCTTGGCAACAGTTTTGGATAGTGCTATTTTTACATGCATGGTGTACTTTAACTACAGTGACATGTGAACAGTTTGCTAACTTAGCCATATCAGAAATGCTTCTACCTTTGGTCCAAAAGCAAATAACCATGCCCTTTTGGATACCAGATAAATTGCTCCATTTCCATATTATGATGACTGCGCTGTTTTTGTCCCCCTTCCCCCAACATGCTTTATATACCCTCCATTACTAGTGCTGCCACCTACCATCTGTGAGCGGTTAATGCACATTGGCAGTGGTCACTTTAACGTAGCTCAGTTGTGTAGTAACCTGCGACTGCTACATTAATGGTGAATTCCTGTTATGTAATCTCACTGTATTTGGAGAAACAAGAAATAATTCGAACTAGTGTGTGCAGATTTTTCCATACAGAGTAATGGCTCTTCAGAAATGGTCAAACCATTTATCTCTGTATTAATTTCCCTACATTTAGAGAGTGCTGTCATTCAGCAGCTGTACGTTCAGTGAATGAAATGCCACTCCAGTTGATGACGCATATTTTATTTAACTCCATGACCAGGTTCAGCCTTTACATGCAGGCAACTTTTAAGTAGAGTTGAAAATCATGCTGTGGTAAAGCAACATCAAGTAACAATTTCAAAAAGGAATTATGTTCATGACCTGGACTGCTAGGTCAGTTCTTTTCCAAAAGTATTTAAACTAAGATGAATAATTCAGTGGAGTAACTGAACAAGGCTGTGACTCAGCAGCTTTTCTGAAAAGGAGAAATATGTTATCATGAACAAACATGTTAGGAAATATTTTGGGGAGATATTTGCCTGAAGTGCAACTTTTCACAGAACTGAACAAGAAACAGAGCTCAGAGAAGGGAACAGACGCTACAGCAGCTAGTGTGGAAGACAGACACTGACAGAGAGCAGAAACCTGAGCCACCAGAAATGTCTTTTTTAAGAAAAATGTGGCACTACACTTGGTTGGACTCTCTCTGGACACGTTACAACCATCACCAAGTTGAATTCCACTGCAGCATCTTTTAGCTGCCCTGGTCTTCAGCCTGAAGCCTAGCTTGACACCGCACTCCACAGTAGTCTTTTACTGTACAAGCTCTTTACATCCAACAATGGTCTGAATCTGACCACTGCATTCACGTCTTAGTCTCCTCCTCCTCCTCCTCCTCCTCCTCCTCCTCCTCCCCCCCCCCCCCCCCAATCCACCCATCTCCTCTCCAATTACCACATACACTACTACTTGATGCCCTAGGATATGTACAATCAACCAAGCCCTTATTTTGGTCAAGCTGTACTACGAATTACTTTTCTCCCCTATCTGATTCAGTGTCTCTTCATAAGTTATACAATCTACTCTTCTGTTATTCTATTACCTTTCTGAGAGAGTGCTTTACTGCCCATATCTCACTTCTGTGAAATGCTTCACTACAAATACCTTCAGAAAGACTTCCTAACACATTTATATTTGACATTAACCTATTTCTCTTTTTTGGCTAAGCTTTTACTGCCATTGCCAGTCTGCATTTTATATCTCCTCTACTTTCAGCCATCATCAGTTATTTTGCTACCCAAATATGAAAACTCACACTACTTTTAGTGTCTCATTCACTAACCTAATTCTCTCAGCATTTCCTGCTTCAATTTAATTATTTTCCCTTGTTTTACTTTTGGTGATGACCATCTCCCACTCTCCTTTCCCATTGGAATTCATTTCATTCAAATTATCTTTTCAGTTCTTTACATTTGTGATAAAATTACAATGCCTTTGGCTGCATGTAAAAGTTCTCACGAAGAGAAGTTTACTTTCTAGATAGATGTCTTGAACCATGGTCGTTCTAAGGTTGAGATTGTGTGTGTCCAAATATATATGAAACAGAAAATTATAAAAACTTGTCAGTTATGAACCAGTATGATCTGAATTTAGTTTTAATACAGACAGTAATGAAATAAAATAGCTCATTTCTCCAAGTTCTTTGAGGACAATGCATATTCCACTTTCAGATAATGTTCATTGTCTGTTGACCCTTTCTTCTCCTACTTCTGTGATACAATACCCTCTCTGGGAAGGAACGAGGCAATCAATGAGGAGGAGGAGGTTGGGGGGTTGAGTCAGATGCCTGAAAGTGACATGGTGTAATGAAAGGGCATAGCCATTAGTTTTGCATTATTGCTGTTAGCATTCAAAACACGTACTTACCTTCTGTAAGATTTCTTCAACTTGCATATAATGTGACATTTCATCTCAAATGTTCATGTGTGCTACATTTCTACAGTGACTGTATCCACATTTGAATTGCTGATTGTGGCACATAACTGTACACAAATTTTATTTTTGTCCGTTCACAAAGCAGAACACCACAGTGGCTGAAACTCATTGATCACAAAGTGGCATGCCAACCCACACACAACTGTTTCAAAACACCATTGTGGTTCTGAGGAGTTACTAGTAAGTGTTAGCACCCACCATTCAGATTTTTCAGACAAATGCTGACTTCCATAATTACAACACCCAAAACAGCACAGCACTCCATAATCAGCAACAAAACCAACACACACATGACGGCATGTGAGCCCTACTGGTACTACACTTTACAATACACTACCATTCTACATTCAAAAGATAGAAGATTAAAATAAATTTAAAGCAGAATTTAAAACATTTCTACTCAAAAATGTTTTTTCTTGGTAAGCAATTATGTAGGCCAATATTTTCGAAAAATTTTTATATTAAGACAAAACTGAAAATACTCTTTTCTCCTAAACTTTTCCCCTATATTTGCATATCTAACAAACAGCCGCTGCGCAATATATAATCTTCACTAAAAGATCATAGTGTGTATACAAACTTGCTGTTTAGAGAGGACTAAACTAAAGCCCCATGACAAATAGTCTATGAACTTATAGCAACATAAGAATACATGTATACAAAATTGTATTACTTTGTCTTGTATGCCCTTGTATTTTATTTTTGTATCTTATGTGTTTATATATTTGAATGTTCCACTTCCTTGAAATAGTTTTACATAAATTTACATGTATATCTGGACAACATTCATAAAATATTTATCTACAGATGGATACACAAAATAAAATAAATGAATTTCACACTACCAAATAAAGTTTACATACAGCTGTCAAAACCAAATTAACTAGTAAATAAACATACAGTAAAAGAAACCAAAATACGTATCTGTATAAACAACAGACTCCTCAATTTCACACGAAATTTTCAAAATTAAAAACAATACTAATTTGAAATAAAGGAACATGATTTCTAGAGACTACTTGGAAACATTTACACTGTGATACCCATGCAACGTTATAAGACATTTATTTAACTCAGTGGCTGCTCCTAATTTGACTGGAAGCCATTTTTGATTTATGAATTTACTAATATTACAGACAGAAAATAAAGAATTTTGAGGTGTCATCGTGGACGCTTGTGACTTCTGACTAACAGTGATAACCAAAGAGAAGCTCATCTAGTGTTTTAGCAACAATTCTCTACATTGCAAGGCGAGAGAGAGAGAGAGAGAGAGAGAGAGAGAGAGAGAGTGTGTGTGTGTGTGTGTGTGTGTGTGTGTGTGTGTGTGTGTGTGTGAGAGAGAGAGAGAGAGAGAGAGAGAGAGAGAGAGAGAGAGAGAGAGAGACTGCAGTCCCCACACGGGTGGGTGGTTCTGTCTATGTCTGAAGAAGAAACAGACAACATAACAGTCTTTATTGATGTGCTTCTGTCACTAAACACCTCTATGTGGTAAGCAGCAGTCTATTCTTTTCATACTGTTATTCTGTCCCCGATTTTCGACTGCCCGACTCTCGTTTTTAACAGTATACACAGTATAATAACAGTACATAATTCACAAGACATATCATGGTCTTGACTATTATCTACATCTACCTATTCTCAAATCAAACCAATGAATTAGGTTTGTAACAGGCCTTACAGCCAATACATAAATTATACTAGGATAAGCTGCAATAGTAAATCAATTGCAAAAAGCCTGGGTGCAATACACGTAGGAGTTTATGTTATCAGAAAACTGCTGGTAAATTACAATTCTTGCTATACCTCCGAAGAACTTCTGTTTTTAGTCAGCTGGAGAAATGCACTGAAAGGGTGGGCATTTGGTTAATTAAAAAACGCTGATCTTGTTTCAGAAACTTGACTTTGCTATTTTTACCAGCCATGTTAATGTCCTCTTGCCGATCTCAAGAAACTTCAAGTTTGTGCACTTTGCCTACAATCATCCTGAAAAGTTAAGGCCCACAGGGGAGAAAAAGAAAAAAAAAACCACAGATTGAAGTACAAAGATGGAAGGGTAACTTTACAGTGAAGCATCTACTTCAAACTTTGCCAAGTTTTATTCTGGATGATACACAAGTTGGAAATATATTTTTACATAACAATGGAACTATAATGACCACTTAACAATCTGAAATTACAATGCACTGCTGGATTCCTTCTGCTACTATTGAAGTGAACAATATTGGACAAGATACTATATTACACTGCTGCCTGCAATCAAATGCAATAACATAAATAATGTTGTAGAATCGTCTTTCGATTTCAGTTTCGTTCTCTAAACTGCACTTTCACAAACGCACTTTATTTTAAGATCTTGGTAGCAGGTGCAATTCTAATACATTTTCAGCCGTAACACCTCATTAATACATGGGCTTCGTTTTCACTCAATCTAGTCAAGAGCAGCCGCTCCTGAAATAATTTCAATCAATTCTCTTGTAATCACGGCTTGTCGAGTGCGGTTAAATGTCAGCGTCAACTTATCAATCATTTCGCCTGCATTTTTGCTTGCATTATCCATTGCAGTCATTCTTGAAGACTGTTCGCTGCAGGCTCCTTCTTTCATAGCATAAAAAATCAGGGAGGCTATGGAGTATTCCAGATAACTCTGCAGAACTTCAGAATCCAATGAATCATATACTGGAAGTTTTGGAGCAGCCTGTATGGCCTCCAAGCTGAAAAGTGGCAAATCTGTGGTAGTATACGAAACTACAGATTTGAACCTATTGTATACAATTCTACCAGCTGTAAACTCGTATCCGCTGTTCAAAATTATATTTGTCAGCTTTGCAGCATCAGTAAAAGTAGGCGGCTTACGCCCAACCTCATTTGCAACACCAATAATATTTTTACCATACAATCGCTGTAGGATGGCTCGTGATTTGTCCCCCACACATATTATCTTGGTGTTTTCGGGGTCTTCAGTCAGTTCCGTGCGTATACTTCTTGAAACTTGCGTGTGTACGGCACCACAAAGTCCTCGGTCTGAAGTCATAGCAATTACAAGTTTTTTGGGGGCTTCTCCCACGGGTGCAACCTCTGCTTTCTCATAAAACTGTTTCGCTCCTTCGCCATACGGTCGGGCTTGCTTCAGTTCCCTTTCAGCTTTAGTGTATTTTGCAGCTGACACCATCTTCATACTTTGTGTTATTTTCTGGATATTTTTAACTGACTTTAGTCGAATAGAAATGGCCTTAAGAGTAGCCATACCTCTCGCCTGCTGTTGTTGCTGCCCGCAAAGGGGCACCAGCGTTCCAGCTCTGCCCAACATGTTTTAATTCTTCTTGTGAGTGGATATTAAAAATGGTCTGCTGCGGGCAGGCTCCGGATAAATTTTAGGCCGACCACTTTACCTGCAATGGTTAAAATTACCATATTTACTACTCAACAACTACGTCAACTCTGTTCTTTAACATAAACATTTCACTATTCACGTTATAGCAAATACAACTTCGTACAGACCTTCACCACAATCAAATATTACCCGACCTTCCTGCCGACCCGAAAGGAAGATTACAAGATAGCTCTCTGAATTCAAAGCAAAGACCTTCCTGTCCGAAGACGTTCCTGCATGCACTATCGATAGAATTTACTCTAAAAGATAATTTTTTACTAATTTTGGTTTTTATGAGATATCTGAAGACACATCAGGAAGAATAATAGAAAAATTCTGATATTTAGCATCTTGCAACAGAACACTGAATGAAAATTTTTATCTCATTCACTACGTTCATAATATCAATCGCTGACCAGTGGTGCATTAGTCACTTCACAGACGTCAACTTCTATAATTTAAAGTGATCGCGAAAATGTCAAGCTGAGTAAGTAATGAGAGCGTGTAGGGAGTTTAAGGGTTGTTCGTTCCCTTGAGTACGTCATCTACATGCCGTTTCAGGTAGAAGGGGATATGGAAGAATACGAACAAGATTTATCCGTAGTTGATGTGTATGATATTGCTTCGGAAATTGGAAAGGAGTTCGAAAAGATAATCGATGCTTACGGAACGCAGGCTGTTACTGGTTTGATGCCCAAAGTAATAAGTGCATTGGAGAATCTTGAAGCACTAGCGACGAAAAATGAAAGGGAAAATACTACCGTAGAAGAGCTACGGGCAAGGATCGCTAAATTGGAAAGTGACAAGCTTGAAAAGGCAGAAGATCGTCAAAGATTTGAAAAGGTTAGACTAGTTTAATAGTGGTTCAGTGTTATTTATGTGTAGTTGGAGAATTAATAACGATGCATTCGATGCCATTTATGAACCTAGATAAAAATAAAAAAAATGTCTATATCATTTAGAAAGAGACTCCTTTATGGTCAATCATTGTGTGTGCATGACTAGAACCTACGACAAAGCTTTGGCCACAAATGTTATTAATCATAATTTGTGAACCTTTAAAGGAATTGGAACAAATAGAAGAACATTGGCGGGAAGAGTCGCAAGATTTGGTGTCTATGGTAACAAGATTACAAGATGAAAATCACAAACTCTCAGCGTTGTTGGCAGAAAGAGATGACAAACTATGTGGCGATTCAGGTGAGCAAACATTTCACTTTGGAGTCAGTAGTAACTGGGATGAACTCTGTTCTTTCACAGGCACTAATATCATAAACACGCAACTGATAAAGGTAATAACAACCATGTAAACAAGTAGTTTCCTTTATTATGACAGCAAAATGTAGTAGTTCATGTATGTTATATTTCATTTGATTTCAAACACAGTTGCCCCTTCCCCATTTGTAATGAATTGCATTGTGCTTTTTGTTGTCAAGTTTGGCTTTTTTCTTCTACACTGAAACAATTACTCGTCGGCTTGTCGTGAAACTCATATTTTCCTTGGTCTTCCCTGACTTCTTCTCTATTCAAGTTTTTATGTAGGGGCCTAATGACTTTTGAAAGGTACTCTCTCGCTACTCATCCTATTAATCTCTTAGTTCCCTTTTATTCTGTTTTCATGTTATTTCAGTCTCAGTTCATAAATGTTGAATCCATTCCTTCTCTAAATTTTCTATGATATATTACGTCCTCTAACTGCCCTTAGAAATTTCATTTTTGCTACCTATGTTTTCTATGTATGACTCATGACTCACTTTTATACAGCTGTGAAGGAATATCTGTGGTTCAGTAAAAGTTCTCTCTTCTCATTTTCTGTGCTTTGTGTTTGAGGCACGTCTTGTTTCCCATGTTTAATTTTGATAGGTTTTTTTTTTTCACATTTATATGTAGGCTACATCACATTCTGTGAAGTAGGACTTAATTTCTCTATGAATCTTCATTTAGCAAATGGTTTAGATGTGCACACGTGATGCAAATCTATTAGATCATTATTATAGTGAACCCCTAATCATTTGTTAGAGGCCATATGTGACACATGTACGTAATGTGCACCAAAATACTTGTCGGTCAAGTCCATAATCTAATATAGGTTTTCTGAATTTACCTTGCAGTTGCAGTTTTTATAATGAAAAGTATGTGACTCAATGTGAACATAGTTGGGCTAAACTAAACATTAATCTGTTCCCAAAAGTTATATTCCACATTCGCACTCAAAACTGTGCCAACTTGCAAGCAAAATGTCATCTTCCAAACTAACTTAGGCCTCAGTCAATACCACAGAGCCTGGTCCTCAGAGTAAAGGTTGCAGGGGAAGGTCACCATCACATTCCAGTCATTAGATATTATGGCAACATATAGACCTGAAAGATCTGGTGTTGTCCACATAGAAAGTGGTATCAATGACCATGAAGGGAGTTGTGGCAACAATAGTTACCGAGATACGAAAGGCAGCTAAAACAAATTCAGACAAGGAACTCACAAGCTTACCTATTGCCAGGATCATGCAAAGGAACTGTAGCTCAAATTGTGAAACTTCTGTACTACTACTACTACTACTACTGCTACTACTACATAATAGGCATAAAAATGAAGCATGGGAGTAGATAGAAGTGTTTGTGTGTCAAGAGAACGATGAGTGAAGCTGTTAATGACTATTGTAGCTGAATCGTACTGGAAGATATTTCAACACCCAAAGAAATTTTGGTCGTGTGTAAATGCTGTCAGTGGCACAAAAATTGAAACTGAGTGTAGCAAAGTAAAAGCATAAATGCTGAACTGTTTTCTTTTTTAAGAAAGGTGCAGAAGTTCTTATCCAGTTTCTCATACGGCTGCAAATATGAGTGATGCTGATATTGGTATCAATGTCATTGAGTAACAATGCAATCATCAGAAAGTTATAGACTCAATGGATTCCCTGCCAGATTCCATAAATAATTTGCAACTTATTTAGCTTCCTCTTAAACAGTAAAATACCATAGGCCAACATCCATACAGCAAATGCATCATCAGTAATTGGAACACAGTACAGGTAACAGCTATCCACAAGGTGGATATTTGAAGAGGACGTAAAATTTCCCTTCAACTTCATTGACAGGATACAAGAAGTTACAAGATACCAACAGTCATGACCAGTGATGTCATGCCAAGTGCTAAGATGCAACCTAAACATGATATCAAGATGGCAGACAATAACCTTAAACATTTCCATGTTGCAAAAGTATAAACAAGTACAGAATTTTACAAATCCCTAATAACAAATATTGAAGCTAATGAAACCACCCTGGGAAGGTGGGGTTTTATTTAGGAACAAACTGAAATCTAACAAAACTGCAAAATGCAACAGTCACACAAACAAGGGGAAAAAATGGTTAAAGGGAAAAACCACACAATAAGAGCAAAAGAGCTGTAACTGGTACTGAAAAATCTATTTCCCTATATAGCTCGACTTAAAAGTCTGATACATAAATCTCAAAATAGATAGCACACAAGGAACCAAAAAGGTATACTAATATACATAGCAAAAATTGCAAAAACTAACATAGT
The DNA here is from genome assembly GCF_023897955.1 of Schistocerca gregaria. Lineage (NCBI taxonomy): Eukaryota > Metazoa > Arthropoda > Insecta > Orthoptera > Acrididae > Schistocerca > Schistocerca gregaria. Next base: position 253,801,895 of record NC_064927.1, read on the forward strand.
TGTATCAACATATCTATAGACATACTCTACAAGCCACCATATTGTACATACTTGTGTTTTTACTAATCATTTCCTTTCCTGTTCCTCTCAAAAATAGAGGGAGGGAGAAATGAATGTCAGTATGCCTCCGTAAAAGCTCAGATTTGTCTTAGCTTATGTGAAATGTAGGTTATTAGCAGTAGAAACATTCTGGATTCAGCTTCAAATGCTCGATCTCTTAAATTTTCTCAGTAGCGATCCTTGAAAAGAATGTCGCCTTTCCTCCAGGGATTCCCATTTGTGTTCCCAAAGCATATCTATATTACTTGCATGTTGATCGAACCTGTCTGTACAAATGTAGCAGCGAACCTCTGAATTGCTTAAACATCTTGGTATAATCTGCCCTAGTGGAGGATATCAAACGTTTGAGCAGTACCCAAGAATGGATTGAAGCAGTGTGCCTTTGTTTATACTGGAGCCACACTCGCCTAAAAATCTCTCGATAAACTAAAGTTGCTCATCGAGCTTCCACCTCATTCCATTTTGTATGATTTGCAACATCACACATAGGTATTTGACATGACTGTCAAGCAGTGCGCTACTAATGTTGTGTTCAAACATTAAGGGACTGTTCTTCTCACTCATCTGCATTAACTTATGTTATTTCTGCATTTGGAATTAGATGCCGTTCATTGCATCAACTAGAAATTTTGTCTACATCATCACGGATCCTCGTACAGTCACTCAACAATGACACCTTCCCATACACCAGAGCATAATCAGCAAACAGCTTCAGATTGCTACTCACCCTGTCCATCAGATTATTTATGTATACAGTGAATAAGACTGGTCCTATCACACTTCCGTGGGGCTCTTTTGACGATACTATTGCCTCTCATAAACATCATTTCATCCTTCACCAGTTTCACAAAAACTGGAACTTGCTCATACGACAAATATTGAAATTCTAACCCCCACCATTGTAAGTAAAACAAATTCCACAATACATACTAGTCACAATTCAGCAAATTAGGAACGACTAACACAACACAAAAATTAATAAAAAAATGTGTTAGTACCAGGTTCTATGTTCAAGAAACACAAATTTATGTAGATAAGCACACGTACCATACATACCACAATAAAAAATAAAGAAAAGCCTGAAAAATATGCTTACTGAGCAGGGCTTGCAATCTAGCTGTAGCAAAAATATTAAATCATAAACACAATATCTCACTTAGCAAGTCAAGACTCCCCAAACAACAAACCCGTCCAGGTAGGATGCCGATGTTATCCCACTGACAGCCTCACATATACTGGTCCCTGGTCCAAAATCCAGAACCTTTGCTTACTCTTTTTTTTTTTTCTCCCTTCTCCACAAATGTAACATTTTACATACTTGGCAATTAAGCTGAATGACTGCAGGAATTTAATCTTGCTCAACATATTTCCCCCATTGTGACATGGAGGGACCTGCTTGTAAACATCGTTACATCCATAACTAATAAAAACATGTAACATAAATTAAATCTCCAACCATAAACAACACACAGCACTAATAATTCCAAACCTGAAAATAAATCAATTGTCCATAACAGCCATCAAAACTCCTTGCTGACAAATTGCCACAGTCTCTTCAAATATTATAATGAAAAAAGTGCTCAGGTAATCCAGTAACACTAACATCACTTACAAACAATTTAGAAAGGTAACATCCCACATTAGAGAGCACATCTGCAGTCACAATCTGTTTCAAATACATTGCACCGCCATGATGTCACACAGCAGTGTTATGCTGTGCATCCAAGCAGATTAATGGTATCGAGCGATTAGCTGACGGCATTGATCTACATTTGCTGTAGAATCTTGAAACATTTTCTGAGCTAATGTGTAATGACATGTACTCAACAGAATCGCATCATCCATCCAAACTGGCATGCATTTCGAAAATACTGAACATGCAAAACCCAACTTTAACTTTTCTCACAAGACTTCCTGATAACCATAGACTGAGGTGATGAGGTAGATACATTATTTCTCTCCCTCAAAAAATTATTTTACTTGGTGCTTCATGAATATTTATTAACTAAAATACTGTTACATTGGGTAGCAAACATCATTTGTGTCTGGGTTGAGGATTTCTTGGCAGGCAGGGCATGACATGTTATCTTAGATGAACAGTCATCAACAGAAATAAAAGTAACTTAAGGCATGCCTGAGGGAAGTGTGTTGTGGTCCTTGCTGTTACTGCTGCATACTAATGACCTGGCAGACAACATCACTGGTAAAGACATTTGGCAGATGATTCATTTATTTATAATTAAGTAATGTACGAAATAAAGCTGTACAGATATAGTCTGATCTTGATAAGACTTCATAGAGGTTCATAGATTGTCCACTAGTGAAATTGAGCTCTGAAACATACATGATTCACAGTTGGAATTAGTCACCTCGTCTAAATACTTGACAGCATTCCCTCGAATATTGAGATCCTTTGTAAGCCAGCCATGAGATAAGAAATCCACCTGGTGTGCTAGATATATTAGCCAAGTGATACCCTCAGGGTTTTGGAAGAATGTAATAATTACAATTACGAAGAAGGCTTGTGCTGACATACATGAATGGTATCAACCCATAAGTTTGATAAGTCACAGTCTTAAAAATACTGGCATATGAATAATTTACAGAAGAATGTAAAAATGGGAAAATCAGTTAATTGTGGATAAATCTAGGTACATGAGACACTTCTGATCCTAAGATGTTCTTTACATTGATTTATTGAAAGGTTTAGAAAATGTTGAATGGACTATAAGCTGAAATTTGTGAGGCATCAGGGATAAAAATGTGGGTAACAAAAAGTTATTCAGTCTCTACAGAAGCCAGACTGCTGTTATAAATCTGTCAAAGGAATTTAAATGGGAGCAATTGTTGAGAAGGGAGTGAGAGGGGGTTGTAATGTATCTCCAGTGTTATTCAGTGATATGAAAAGTGAATTAAAGGAGGAAAAATTGAAAACTTTGTTTGCTGACAGCATTTGAACTCCAACAGACAAGGCAAACAATTTGGAATTACAGTTGACTAGAATGGATAGCATCTTGAAGAGATCATAAGATGAACACCTCAAAAGTAAAACAAGGGCAACTGAATGTAGTTGAATGAAACCAGATGATAGTGAGGACTTAGATTAGGAGATGATAAAGAGTGTGAATATTGCTATTGGGACATGACTGACGATGGATGAAGTGAAGAAGACATATAAAATGCCAACTGACTTTTTGCTAGAAGAGTTTCTGAAGAAGGGAAATTCTTTGATGTCTGACACAAATTCAAATGATAACCAATGAAAACTTCAGGTTGGAAAATCAACAATATTGAGAAAAAGATGTATTACTACACACCGTGAAGGTGGCATGTTGGGTTGCAGGCAGGCACGATGAAACAGTGCCCCCCGTGGGCTCACTGCTGTTTGTCAGGTTCAAGTTTGGCTACCATGAGGATCATCTTTTTCCTTCTGTGCTGCATGTCTATCCTCTTGTTATTCTTTTTTCCCCTCTCTTGGGAACATGTCTGGGATGTTGTAGAAAATGTGTTTTGCATATTCAGTCACTGATTTGGAACACCCTCTCCAGTCTTTCATTGGAAAATATATATATCCACCTGTTCTTCCTCCACTTTGGTGTTTGTGGTTCCTCTTTCTTCTTACTCACTGTGTGTTCCTGAAGGCCAGCCGATGTACCTACATGTAACACATGACTGGATAAAGTGTAATTCTCGGCCCTCGGTTGACAGGGATAGACGATTGCCTGAGCTGCTACCTCCCTAAATTGCCAGTTGGTCCCTCTGTTACATGTTGGGGAGGTTGGTGTGCCCTCTTAGGGGGGAACCCCCATTGGAAGGAGCACACCATTGGAGAGGCTAGCAATCATAAGCATTTTCTCGCAATGTGCCAGTCATGTTGGTGAAGATGGCCAGTCCTTTACTATAGTAAATCAGTTTCAAAATTCAAAAAGGTGTCTATGCAATTGCCAGCCCTGTGAAATCCTGCTCTCATTCATGCAATGGCATTTCACTTTCGGGGATGATTTGATTCTCAAGCACAACTACTGCTTGCTGCTTTGCTGTCCTGTTCGTGTAGAGATCCATAGAACTCTGAATCCTTCCCATGGTGTTATTTACATTAGGCTGCTCGGTGGTCTGACTGAGGCAGAAATCCATATGTACCTCTCTGATCAGGATATCATTGCCATCCATTGGGTGATGAAAAAGATAGATGCATCCTCAGTGCACAGACACTCTTTTTCTCACCTTTGATAGAGTGGTGCTTCTGTCAAAGCTCAAAGCAATCTGTGAAGTTTTCAGTCCAGCCATACATTCCAAAACCAATGTGCTGCTACCAGTGTCATCATTTAAACCATACTCGAATGTCTTGACAACACACGGCCAAATGTGTAACCTGTGGTAGGGATGCACACGAGGGCGATTGTCCGCCTCCTGATGTATCGACTGCAATGGTGACAATGCTGCCCCCTCAAGATTGGCCTGTGTATTTTGACGAGTGGGCTGTCCAGGAGATCCAGGTAAAGGAAGAATTGCCTTATGTGGTTGCTCACAAGTTATTGGCTAGTCCCTAACTCTGCGTTCTATCTTCTGGCGTTACAGTACTGATCTGGCTACATCTCACTCCATGAAGAACGTGGCCATGCAGACATGTCACCTCAAATTTAGCACCATGTTTGTGAAATTGCCCAGCTTCATGGCAGCATCCCCACCTCCTTATTCAGCTGTGCAATAAGCCACTAAACTTCCGCCACACAGGGTGAAGTCGCCTGTACTACCGATCGGAAAGGACAGAAGGAATATTCCTGCAAAGAATTTCTGCATCCCTCCAGTCAACAAATGTTTGAATGTTCCTCTGCCAACAAGAAAGGCTCCAAGAAGCCAAACAGACGGAAGCAGTCTTCCCTTAAGGTGACTCAGAGACCCTCTTAGACGGTGTCGCCATGTGATACCCTCACCTGACCAACCTCCGTGTTGCCGGTGTGCACCACCAACCATTTTTCTGCAGAGCAACAGAAGGTGAATGCTGATGCCTATGTCAACCTCATGGAGCAGGATCCTCCTGCCTCTGTGCCCTGTAGCAGCGAGTCTTCGAAGGTTGGCACTCGGCGTCTGCCGATGTCACACCTTTATTTTTTTTCCTCTTCATGACTCTCCTCCAATGGAACATTCATGCCCTTCAATCCAACAAAGAGGACTTTTGGCTGCTCTTATAATCACAGTGTCAGCTTTACTCTGCCTCCAGGAAACAAAATTGCATCCTCACGACCATTTTGAGATCTCTCATTTCTTCCCAGTGTGCTTTGACCTTCTCCCTGAGAATGGCACTCCATTTCATGGGGAATCGTGCTGCTCATCCAGATTGCTGGTCATAGTCAATGCACCTGCTGGACTACCAGCTCCAAGCTGTTGCAGTCCGCATTTTTCTTCCTCACTTGACAGTTTTCCTTTCGTACTGTGTAGATGCCTGCATCATTCGGTGCCACCAGGGCAGGCTTCCTGTAGCTTGTTAGGCAACTCCCTCACTCCTTTCTGCTGCTTGGTGCTTTAATGCACACCGTCCCCTTTGGGGCTCGCTCAGAACGTGTCGGAGGTGCCTTCTTGGTTGACCTTCTAATCCCCTTAACCTCATCCACCTTAATGTGGGAGCATCCATGTTCCTTTGAGACTCCACTCACACCTATCCTTCTGTACTGCCCAGCTGGCCCATCATCTCGAGTGGTCCATTCTCTCTGATACACACTCAAGCGATCCCTTCCCGTGTGCCATCCGATTGCTGACTCCTACCCCATCTATGTGCACACCCAAATGGCAGCTTTCTAAGGGCAACTGGAGACTTAACTCCTCCTTGGCGATCTTCAAGGAACATAATTTCCCCTGTTAGGATGAGCAGGTTTAATATCTTTTAAACTTTGTCCCTACTGCTGCAGAACGTTCCATTCCTCGCACTACTTCTTTAGCGCATTGTGTTTGTCTCTTGGTGGACTGAGGCCAGCTGTGATGCCTTTCGTGCACGGAGACATCCTCTCTGTGTTTTTAAGTCATCTTACAAAGTAAACTGCATTCATTATAAACAGTTGTGTGCACAGTGTCCTCACAATCTTTGGGATAACAAAAAAGCTAGCTGGGTTTCATTAATTAGTTCTTTTAACAGTTCTGCTCCCTCTTCCATCATGTGGGTCAACCTCTGATGGCTCTCCATTCCCCAATTTCCAGCCTTACAGCAGCAAATAATGTCATAGTGGACTCTATTGCTATCTGCAACCCCCTGGACCACCGTTTTGCAGAGATTTGGAGCTCCTCCCACTATCACCCTAACTTTCTCCATCGGAAACAAGTGGAGGAAGCTCAGACAATACCTTTCTCATACCAGAATAGTGAATGCTACAATGCAGCCTTTACTATGTGGGAGATACATCATGCACTCACTTCATCCTGATTCTCCAGCCCAGGGCCAGAGGATGTTAACATTCAGATGTTGGATTGCCTTTCTCTTGTGTGCAAGCACTTTGTGCTTCATACATACAACTGCATCCAAACCGAGGGCATGTTTACCAGATGCTGGCATGAAGCTGCTGTCTTTGCAAGGTGGTGGAACATATCACTCATGCCTGGCTGATATGGTGGCTCGAGTCTTGCAGTTTCCTAACCACTGCATGATGTGGATTTAAACTGTGCCATTCTGCAGTTGACTTTCTCATTTTTGTGTCCACCCACATAATGAATGGTTTCCTGCAGAAATCTCTGACCGTGGCCTTGTTTCTCAATTTGGAGAAAGCTTATGATGCCTGTTGGATGACTGGTATCCTCTGTACTCTCTCCACGTGAGGCTTCTGTGGCCACTTGCTCGCTTTCCTTTAGGAATTTTTAAAAGACTGAGTTTTCAAGGTAAGTGTGGATTCTGCCTTGTTTGGCACCTTTATGCAGGAAAACAGTGTGCTTCAGGGTTCCATCCTGAGTGTCATCCTCTTTGCTATCACCATTAACGCTATAATGGCCTCTCTCCTGTCTGGCCTCTCAGGCTCCCTTTTTGTGATGGTTTTGCTATCTATTGTAGTTCTCAACGGACATGTCTTATTGAGCAGCATCTTCAGCAATCTCCCGACCATCTTGGCTCATGGAGCATCTATAATGGCTTTAATTTTTCCACAAACAAAATTATTTGTATGGATTTCTGCTGCCGCAATTGGTTTCTTCCACCACCTTTACATCTTGGGCCTGTTACTGTTATTCTGTTCGTTGAAGCTAAGAAATTCCTGAGGCTCGTGCTCAATAAGGAACTTCCTTGCACTTCCCAGGAACATCCCTTAGTGTCCTTAGTGGTACTTCCAGGGGAGGAAATTGAACCACCCTCCTCCATTTGTACTGGTTCCTTGTCCATTTGAAGCTAGACAGTAGGGGGTTTCATTTATGCATATCTTTAACCCTCCTTCGTATGCCTTCTCAATACCATCCACAACCATGGCATCTGTTTGGCCTCTGCCTTTTACAGAACCCCACTCAAGTCAGTATGCAGAAGCTTCCGAACTGCTGCTGTCCTACCACCATGACTTTCTCCTCAGCAGGTATACATGCCGTTTGCCATGTGTGGCCACCAGTTCTATGATTCCTCCTTTGATTGCCAGTATGGGGCACGTCCCTCTTCTGTTACCTCCTGGAGTTTGCTTTCGGCTCTTGCTCAGGTAGCTTAACTTCACTCTATCTGCAACTTTCCCAAGGTGTGTGAGCCCTTCACCACCTTGGCTTTGTGTGGTGACCAGTGTTAAACTTGGCCTTCATTCACTTCCTAAGGACACTACTCCAGCTTTGCTCAATTGCATTCTGTTTCACGACCTTCACACGGAACTTCACTATAGTACCTTTGTGTACACTAATGGTTCTCAGACTGACCGTGGTGTCGGGTGTGCTTTCATCATTGTCATCAATGTTTTTTCGATATCAGCTTCCGGAACACTGCTCAGTATTTGCCACATGTCTCTTCACCCTGTATCAGACCACGCAGTACATAAGGCAACTCGGGCTTTTCAGTTGTGTCTTCTGCTTTTGCCTCTGTGTGCTGTACACTGTCAATCATGTAGTGCAATGGGTCCAGGAAAACGGTCACTTGCTCACTCTTGATGGAGTCGCTGTGTTGTTTATGTGGGTTCCTGATCATATTGGTCTGACAAGAAACAAGACCGCCAACACTGCTGCCAAGGCAGCAATCCTTGTACCTCAGCCCCCTAGTTCCTATATTCCCACATATAATCTGAGTTTCCTTCTATCAGTAGGTGGTGTCCCTTTGACATCACCACTGGCCCACCCTTTACGGGAACAAACTCTGGGTTATTAAGCCTTTCTGAGGTTTGGATGATGTCCTATCGGTCCTTTTGTGATAAGGAGATAATTTTAGCTAGGTTGTGTATTGGGCACTGTCTTTTTAGCCACCATCATTTATTAATTGGTGTTACCCTTCCATGTTATGCTCATTGCTCTCGACCTTTCACAGTCCACCATTTCCTGATGGATTGCCCCCTCCCCTGCCCCCCCCCCCCCTTAAAAAAAAAAAGGGCGTACATTCTCATTTGTGTTTGCCATCAGTTATCAGCCCTTTTAGCAGACAATGTACAGGCTGTTGACCACGTTTTACTTTTTATTCATCGTTGCAATATTGGGAAGGACATTTAATTATTAGTTCGGGCCTCTGTTTCTCTATGTCTTTTTATAAACCTTCCCCCAAGTCCCTGTTGTTAACTACCTTCTGTTCTGTAGATTTGGATTAACATGTAGTTATTTTTAACTCCTCTCTTTGTCTTCGTGGGCTACAGTTCTGACATGGGCATATGATTGTAGTTGTTTGTGCCCTAACAATAAATAAATAAATAAATAAACAAACAAACAATCTATGAAAAGACTGTCACACATTTAGCCTTCTTCAGAAAAGTGGAAAAAACAAGTGCGCTCTTTCCTGATTGCAAAGTTATTTAAAGTATTTTTTCCTGTTTTCTTGTGGGTTAAGTCCAAAAAATCATGTGATTAATTATGTTCTACATAGTGGCTGCCAATGCACTATTCCAACTAAAGAATGGCAGTCAACCAATAATAAAAGTAATAGTAACAGTAGTAACAGCTGCAGCAGCAGTACACATGCACACGCACGCAGGCACGAAGGAAGGTAGAAGTGGTAACACGGCACGGATAGCGGGAAAAGACTTCTCGATCAAATGAATAATTCAAACAGTAGTTACTATCTCATAGGAGCATGGAATGTAAAAAGAAAATGGAATGCAATGAAATTTAAATAGAGGTGCTGGTGACTGGTTGTTGATCCTTTTCTCAGGAGGAGTTGGACTGTGTGAAGTCCCTCACTACTAAGCAGTTAGATGGAAAAGCTAAAATGAGCAACTTAAATTTGTTACAGGAAAGGGTAGGAATTCTTAATGTTCAACCAGTACTCATGCTGGTATTTAAAAGCCCCATAGATAAGACTTTCAAGTATCTTCTCCGGCTTATTTGAAGTTCGTGCAGAAAACATCCAAATTTCTGTGTAAAAGTTTGTGTCCACCTGCACTTACAACTTCTTGATTTGGAAAACAGGAGAATTTGATTGTTGAAGTTAATAAGTTTAATGTCCAGTTAGGCAATGAATGAAGATATTACACTGGTCTCCTCCTTGTGTTTTGTTCATTAAATTCTTCAGATAGATCTAAAAACCAGGCAATTTCATTGCATCATAGTTAGTGCATCTCAAGCTGAGGACAGAAACTCCCTGTTGCTCATGCACAACCGACTTACTGATGGTCAAACAGCAGCAGTCTCTTAAGCGATCAAGGTCTAACTTCATTGTTACGAAACACGCCCCAAATTGTCACCCCGGTATCTCGTATATACGATAGTTGATGGGGAATCTATCTTGTCAATGAAATCTGATTTCTGTGGAGCATTTAGAGAAAAAGTTTGGGGAGGTGGAGGGCTTGTCCAAAATGCAGTCATTGTCAGTCTTGATCTACATTGATACTCTGCAAGTCACCTGACTGTGTGTGGGGGAGGGTGCCTTGAGTACCTCTATCGGTTCACCCTTCTATTAAAGTCTCGTATTGTTCGTGGAAAGAAAGATTGTCGGTATGCCTGTGTGTGGGCTCTATTTTCTCTGATTTTATCCTCATGGTCTCTTCGCGAGATATACGTAGGAGGGAGCAATATACTGCTTGACTCTCTGGTGAAGGTATTTTCTCGAAACTTCAACAAAAGCCCGTTCCGAGCTACTGACCGTCTCTCCTGCAAAGTCTTTCACTGGAATTACTGTATCATCTCCGTAACGCTTTTGTGATTACTAAATGATCTTGTAACAAAGCACGCTGCTCTCCGTTGGATCTCTCTCTCTCTCTCTCTCTCTCTCTCTCTCTCTCTCTCTCTCTCTCTCTCTCTCTCTCTCTCCTATCAACCCTATCTGGTACAGATCCCACACTGCTGAGCAATATTAAAGCAATGGACAAACAAGTGTACTGTAACCTACTTCCTTTGTGTTCAGATTGCATTTGCTTAGGATTCTCCCAATGTCTGTGTCTGGCATCCACTTTACCGACAATCACCTTTATATGATCATTCCATTTTAAATTACTCCTAATGCTTACTCCCAGATAATTTATGGAATTATTAACTGCTTCCAGTTGCTGACTTGCTATATTGTAGCTAAATGATAAAGGTTCTTTCTTTCTGTGTATTCGCAGCACATTACACTTGGCTACATTGAGATTAAATTGCCATTCCCTGCACCATACGTCAATTCGTTACAGATCCTCCTGCATTTCAGCAATCCTCTGCCCAGTCGCACACTACTCACATGTGACAAGCTGGGGTATGTTTCTGTGTCCATCACCCCATAAGAGCTTAAATATTGTCCTTATCATATTTCTCAGGGACCTTCTTTTGCAGTCTGACAATGAGCGGCACGCCAATTTAGTGTGATGAGGTGGCCATTTCATCCAGCGCGTTCAGTGTTCTGAGGGATAATTGGGTTGGTGCCTTCATATTGACATTAGAGTGTGACACCTTACCTGAAAAGGTCAATTTGATGGTCTACCGCTGTGACGTGAAGCCATATAGCCCTCCCCTGATGCGGTGCTTTAAGTGCTGGAAGTCCGACCATATGTCTTCCTGTTGTACTTCCAGGATTGGATGTCCTTCACATCCCAATACTCGCAGTGCCCTACCTCCCATCAGTCAGCTGTGGAAGCACCATTCACCTTGCTCGCCAGACTGGAGGAGCTGAAAGAAAGAAACAAATAAAATTAATGGAATAAAATACCCTGAACTGACTGACCTGCATTCAGTCTAAGAGAAAATATGAGAAGCCACATTCTGTGTATATGATATCTACCAACGTCGCCACTGCGACAACTGCTCTACTGTCTTCCATTCTGCCTCGTACAGTTGGGTCAGAGCTGTCAGACTCCACCTGTCCTCTCAATGGTGGGAGGGCGGGGGGTGGAGGCATGTCCCACCCTGTTGCTGCTGCACAACCTACTTCAGAAGCACTACCACCCCCACCCCCCCACCCCCCCCCACCCCCCGCTGCACATCCTACTTCAGAAGCAGTACTCCCCCCCCCCCCCCCCCCCTCCACCACCACCACCACCACCATGGTGGATATCAGTCCCCACTTCTCAGCCGAAGTGTAAATCTTTTTCAACTCTTCTCACCAGGAAAAGATCCCTTGGGTCACTCCCTTCCCAGGTTCCTGCCAGTGGCTGAAGCAACCACAGGTAGCTGGTCGTAAGGCCCCACAGTCCTCTTCAGTCCCTAAGACTGAATCAGTAAAGCCCTCCCTGCTGGACAAACCTGAGGAGCAGTGAGAGAAACCTAAAAAGAAAAAGGCCCTCAAGAACCAAGGCACTGTGGTGGCACCCACACCGCCTCTACCTACAAGCTTTGTGTCCGAGGATGAGGTGGAGATTTTGCTGTCCGCTGAGGACCTACATCTTGCTGGGCCCTCGGACACAATGGATGTCGTTTGCACAGGTACTCATCTGGTGGCAGCAAGTGACACTGAGCCATGGACTGCCTCATTGAGTGTTTCATGCCTTCCCAGTCTCACGATCACGTAATCCTCCAGTGCGATTGCAGGAGTTTTTTCCACCACCTGGCTGAGCTACAACAACTGTTAAGCTTTGCACCTGCTCTCTGCATTGCTCTCCAGGAAATCTGGTTCCTGGCAATGTGGAGCCCTGCCCTTCACAGCTATAAGGGATATCACAGGAACCATAGCGACTACAGTAGTGTCAAATCAAGTTTGCGTCTATGCCCTGAACTCAGTATGTAGTGAACATGTGCCCCCTTCAAACCCCTCTTGAAGCTGTGGCTGTCAGGATTTGGGAGATTGAGTGGCATAACGGTACGCACAACAAACTGCGTATCAGTAAGGAGACTACAAATGTGTGGTAGTCTTCCATGCAGTTGTCTCACAGGGAATCACTTGTCTTCTGCCAGCTCCGCATTGGCCATACATGGCTAACGCATTGTTATCTCCTCTCTTGCGAGGACCAACCTCGGTGTCGCTATGACTCGCAAATGACAATCAACCACCTCTTGCTGGACTGTCCACTTTGAGCCGCTCTGCGGCAGACTTTTAACTTCCCTAGCACCCTATCTTCAGTGTTGGGCGACAATGCCGCAAAAGCTGCTTTAGTTTTACTTTGTATTCATGAGGGTGGGTTTTATCATTTGATCCAAGTTTTTAGGGCATGTCGTTTGTCCCTCTGTGTCATCCACTGTAGTGTTTTTAGGGTGGAGGTTTTGATGTGTTAGAGTGACTGGCTTCTCCTTTTTATTCTCACGGTCAACCAGCCATGGTGATCTGCTCTCTTGTTTTGATCTCTTCTACATGTTTCTTGTGTGTCTCTCTATGGTTTTCTTGTCTGATTTTGTCCGTTTAAGTGTTTGTTGCCCTTCTGTCATTCTTGTGGTTTTCTCCTTTCTTCCAGCTGTGTTTTGTATGTCTCGATTATTTTACTCCCACCCTTGTGGAATTATTTTAACCCTCTCTCCATCCAGCTTTTAAACCAACGAACACTGGATTTTGTTCACGTTGTACATGATGGAAAGGGCTCAAACTTTTCTCACAGATAGTGTTTGTTTAAGTGAATATTACTCAACAAATTTAGAAAATAAAGTTCGTTAATTTTTTTTATGTGTAGAATTGAAAATATCGGTGACACAGAACTGAAGAGTGGTGCCGAAAGTATTAAAACCTGTGGTCATCAGGATTTATCTGTAAAGTAAAAGAACCATATTGAAAACATATGCAGTCTGTTGTCATAATACACCATACAGCTCATTAATTGATTGATTTAATTACTCATTCATATACTCCTTCATTCATTTATTCCTTCAGTTAATCACTCACTCACACGGTGTTCAGTAAACACTGTTACAAAGGAAATCATTTGTCATGTTTTCTGTCTTGTCTATAAAGTTGAATTAGTTGTGCTTCCGTCATGTCTTCTTTTGCTGCGCCAGTTAATTTTATTGTTTTAATTTTGGCTTTACTGCAACTTTTGGAGAATTACACAGCCTATCTAGTTAATGTAGTTGGATTGATTTTTTTCGATATATCAGCTTGGATACTCGTGCATGTGGGAGGTGGGGAGGTGCACCAGCCCAGCATTGCATCCTTTGTGCGAATTAATGGTCAGGGATCGTATGCTGACCACCCAGGTTGCAGTTTCTAGACTGTTTCCCACGTCCCAGTAGGCAGATACCAGGCAGGTACCCAAGTACTGCCTCAGTTACACGATTTACAAAAATTTATGAACATTTCATTTCACTTCCACATGAATAATGCCCAGGGGTATTGGGGTGGTGATAGGAGGGACATATGGCCACCCATTAAATTGTCAAATCCATTATCACCATGCCACCCATGCATTGATGCAAGAAAAAAGGCAGAACAAGAAGAACCACCACTGTTTAAATATGCCCATAGAAATCTAACATGTTCTTTTTCCATATCTGAGTAAACATTGTTATACTATCTAATTTACTCACAGTCTGTATGTACCAATTCAGTATGGTTTAAGCCTAAAAATTTCCTTACTACTTTTCCTTCTATTTTCTGGATTTCCCCAGTGTTTATATTTCTGTTTAAAATGAGCTTTGATGCTGTAATAACTCTTTGGGGTATGACTGTGTTGTAGTCATTTATTTTCAGAGAATTTTGTATTGTAAATATCAGCTTTTAGGTTTATTTTATTTTCCAAATTAAAATACAATTTGGATTGAAAGAAATATACCCACATTTTCAGTTCTTTGATAATTGCAGTTGTCAGTGTGCACAGAAATTTATCCATTTATCTGGGGGGGGGGGGGGGGGGGGAGGTGAGATTAAAATTACCATCTTTCATATAAATAAGTTAATTGTTTTGAGGTGCTTCAAAAAACTTACTACATTCCAGAGAATGGACAGTTGTCTTCACTTCTAGAAGCAGCTGAGAATTGTGTGTTGAATAAAAACTTTGTACTCTGATTCCATGGGTAGGAGGCAGGGGGAGCAAGTGCTCTCCATGGCCCGTCCCTCCCAATTACTCTTGCCTCCCTGCCTCCCTCTTGAGGGTGCTTCTGGTTACTGTAGTTAATCCTCATGTAGTCTCGGTCACTGAGAAACATTTGTATCCTACTTCTGCTGGTTGTGAATGCTTGTAATTGCTGCCTCCTCCTCCTCCTCCTACTACTACTACTACTACTACTACTACTACTTTAACATGACACACAAACCTTGTTCTCACGTATCCATTAATATTTGCAGCTGAGTGCAATATATCCCAATAAATAGATCTTTCATGTACTAAATAACAGGACGAATAGGATAACTGAAATTCTTTGCTTATGTGGTGATTTTTGTAGTCTTCCATGGTTCATGGCTAACAACAGAAATTAGGTGTTCAAGCAATTTAGTGCCCATCATATGGACTTGGAAATTGAAGTTTAGCCCATTGAATAATAAATTTTCTTCAGCATTTCAACAAATATGATTTAGTCCCTCAAATTCTGTGTTTCTTATCCTCCCCACTTTAAATTTAATCTTTACAGGAGAATGCTCATCAGAGATAGCATAATTTACAAAAATATCCATTTCAAAGATTATATATATATATATATATATATATATATATATATATATATATATATATATATATATATATATATATATATATAAGAACTATTTTTTAAAAGTTCTTATAGACAGGTCACATCCTGAATTTTAGTAAAATTGTTGCAGTTTCTCAAATTGCATAAATGGTTTTACAAAATGAAGTAACTATCTAAAACATAAAAACTTAAGTATAATTATTTCATATGTGACTCAAACAATAGAAACTCCAGATTGGAATATCAACAATGTAGGAGAAGATAGATTGATACTTACTGCAAAGATGACTTGTTAAGTTGCAGACAGGCATAATTAATACACACTTACACATAAAGCTTTCAGCCACAGCCTTCATCAGAGAAAGAGAAAAACACACACACACACACACACACACACACACACACACACACACACACACATTCCGGCAGCTTGGACCAGAATGCATTCCAAGGAAGCCCTGTGCTTGATGGGGCGGAAGATGCCTGTGACTGAATTGGATAGATGATGGAAGGATGTATGGAATAGGTCTTGCATCTAGGTCTGTTGCAGGGATACGAGGCATGGGGTTGGGAGCAGAGGTGGGTTGGGGTTGGACAAGGATATAGCATAACTTTGGTAGGCAGCAGAGTACTACTGTTGGAGAGAATAGGAAGGATAGTGGCTTGAATAGTTCCCATTACTGCACGACAAGAGATAGTCGAAACCTTGGCTGAGAATGTGATACAGTTGCTCCAGTCCTGGGTGGTACTGAAATAAGAGAGGAATTCTACTGTGTGGTTAGACAATGGATATGTGACAGGTGGTGACTGAAGAGACAAGGTAAGATAGATAAGTTTCTGCTCAAAGGTTGGATGGTAATCTTAGTCTGTGAGGGTTTCAATTGTGCCCTTCGCATACAGATGGGGCAACTGCCTGTCGGAGTGAAGATGGCTTGTTGGAATGAGTGCCAGGTGAAGCAAGTGGACAAAAGGTGTTGATGTTCTGGAGGAATGTGAATAGGTTATCGTCACCCTTGGACCAGATAATGATGTCATCAGTGAATTTGAACCAGGTGATGTTTTGGATTGGCTTACGAATAGGTTGGGATACGGTGATGCCACATGGGTGAGCATTGCTGTGCCGTGGGTTTGTTTACAGGTGATGTCTTCACAGGAGAAGTAATAGTGAGTGAGGATATAGATGGTCATGGTGACCAGGAAGGAGGTTGTACATTTGGAATCAGTTAGGTAGTGGGAAGAATTAGTGTTAAATAGCAACAAGGCCATGATTATTGGTGATTTTAGTGTAAAGGGAGGTGGCATGAACAGTGACGAGTGGGATGCCATGTGATAAAGGGACAGGAACTGTGCAGAGAGGGTGGATGTGAAATGTAAGAGTGCAGGAATGCCAGAGGTGAAGAGAGACAGATTCAGGGTAGGGGGTCCAGGATGCACCAAAGGATTTGAGGAGAGGCAAGAGATCCTGTTGGGTTTCTGGAATGGGGTCAGCAAAGCAGTGTTAATCAGTTGATGAATCTGACAGCTGGCAGTCTTTCTACCAGGTAATTTCTGTGATTGAAAATCTCACTGGTGGTGTCATTTTCAATGACACTGGTGGAGTCTGTCGGCAGGTAGCATTATGCCCTCAGGAGGCTCTCCACTCTTTGGCAGGTTCGTGCTTGGCTAACACAGGGCCCCAGCCTATGTATCATCTTTTCCCTTCCATGTTGTGTGTCTGTCCTCTTGCTATTCTTTTTTTCCTCCCTTGGGAACATGTCTGGGGTTTTATTGGGAATGTTCTGCATTGTCTGTCGCTGATGTAAGAATGGTCTGACCACTGGTTTTCGTTCCCTTTTCCTTTCTTCATTTCCTTTCTCCTCTCTTTCCTCCACATTGGCGTTTGAGATTCTTCTTCTTCTCCCTTCCTGTGTGCTCATGATGGCCAGCAAACATGTCTGATGCATAACAGTTTACAGGATAACATGTGATTCCCTGCCTAGGTTGATAGGTAGGGTTTGCACGTACTCCCTGGTACAGGCCAGGTCCAGGGAGGGGTGATTGCCTGAGCTGCTACCTTCCCAAATGGCCAATTGGTCCCTCTGTCAGGTGTACAGGAGGTGTGACCTGAGGTGTAAACAATCACCTAAAGTGAGGGGGAGTTACACACCATCAGAGACACTGGCAATCATGGGTATTTTCTCACAGTGAGCCAATCATCTTCACAATCAACATCTATGAAATGTAAATGGAATAAGGCTAACAACTCAGACCCTTACAGCTGCACCACGATTCCTCGTGGTTTCATGCGCTGAAGATGGTCAGTTCTTCGCAACAGTAAATCCGTTTATTATTCAGAATGTTGTTGATGCAGTTGCTGGCTCTGTGAAACTCTGCTCTTGTTTACAGAATGGCACTTTGTTTTCAGAGACTACTTCAGGTTCTCAAGCATACCAACTGTTTCCTGCCTTGCTTCACCATGGTATCCTGTTTCTGTCAAGGCCCATATAACTCTGAATTCTTCCCATGGTGTTATTTACACTCGGCTGTTCAATTGCCTGACTGAGGCCGAAATCCAATCGTAACTCTCTGATCAGTGTGTCATTGCCGCCCATCATGTGATGAAAAAGATAGATGCATCCTTAGTGCCCACCCTCACTTTTCTTATCACATTTGATAAAGTGTTGCTTCTACCAAAGATCAAAGCAGGCTATGAAATTGTCAGACAGTACATTCTGAACACAATGCGCAGCTACCAGTGTCATTATTTCAACCACACTAGAACGTCTTGTTGACACCCAGCCAAATGTGTAACCTGTGGTAGGGATTCACACAAGGGCAGTTGTCCGCCGCCTCCTCCACACTGTATCAACTCAAATGGTGACCATGCCGCTGCCTCTTGGGATTGTCCCATGTATCTTGATGAGCGGGCTATCCAGGATATCAGGGCAAAGAAAAAGTGCCTCATCCACTTACTCGCAAAGTATTAGTTAGTAGTAAACCATGTGTTCTCCCTTCTGGAACTTATAGTTCTGTTCTTACTACCTGTCGCTTCATGAAGGACGTTGTTATGCAGACATGCAACCACAAATTCAACTCTTGAGGTTGTGAAATTTCTCAGTGTCAATGTAGCATCGCAGCCGCCTTGTCCAGCTGTGCAACAAGCCATCCAACTCTCGCCTCAAGGGGCAGTCACCAGCTACACAACCAGCATGCTGGAAAGGACAGAGAGAGTACTCGCGTAAAGGGTTCCCTCCATCTAGCCAACATCTGAGTATTCCTCTGTAAACCGGAAAGGCTCGAAGAGAGTGAAAAGTAAAATAATGTATAAAAAAATTGAATGATGGTTTTTTCATTTGTCTGCACCTTACCACACACATGTTGACATGGTATGGAGACGTACAGTGTTTTTTGCTTGTACATGTTTACATTGCTGATAGTAGGCTCTTTTATTTAGTGGAATGGATATGTCACATTATTATATGTATGTTAAGTTCTACAAGAAATTAAGATGATATACATAATATGATAGTTAATTACAAATTTGAATTTAGTGCACAATGTTCAGTTTGCTTCATTCTCGCTGCTGGGTTTCGCGCTTGCACAGTGGCAGGTTTGGCAGCAAAGAACAAGTCGCCAACAGTCAACATGTCGGCTGCTACCATTGCACGTGCGTGCACTCGTTTCCTTAGTGTTGATATCCCATTGCGTGTTGCCCTTTCACCCGAGTGTCATATATTGAAGAATTGCCGTGGCATTTGTCTTCATTCTGGGTGCAGTGGGTGTGTGCTTGTTGTTCAAAATCGGGTGCTGTGGCAGATCTCCATTTTTACGGCCCGGGCATCATTATTACCTGTCATACTTGGGTTTTCAGCGGTGAGAACACCTACAAACAGCATCCATCGATGAGGTAAGTACTGACTCGACAACTCTAGTTCACTAGTTAATGTATTGAGTGTTGTGAGCCATGATACTCGGGAATTATTTCGTTGCACACGCATGTTCATGTCACCGCACTTGACCATCCACTTGTTCAAAGACACACACAGCCGCCCAAAACATAGTATAAATTTCTTGTCTTTAAAGTTCATTTCGTCATATGGAGTTTGGTTTCCAATAAAAATTCATACAAGTATTGAGGTACAACAAGATACATAACTTGATAGTTTATACCTATGGCAGACATTCCATCCATTGCTTAAACTACGAACATAAATTTCTTAAGTCATATAAAACATTATAAAAAATTTTATTAATTGGTTTGTTACTACAGTTTTTTGTTAGCTTCAACTTCTTTTCATTCACATCACATATACAAATTAATTATATACACATTATCGTGATAAAATACAAGCATATCCTACATTTGTGCTTCATTTTATAGATAGGCTTATATCACTTATAGGAGCTCATTCCTTGCTTAGGTAGAGGGGGAGAAAAACATTGGAAAGAGGACTAAAACATTACATGTTGCTGGCCTAAGGTGCCGCATCATTTATTTGGGAAGGAAGAAAGGAAATGCCCATCTACTGGTTCAAGGAGTTATGAGGAAATGCTACATGCACGCTTATGGACTAGTTGCCAAAGAACTTTAGTTTCATGGAGATGTGTACTGACTAATCATTTACGTAGTATCATGTTGTTTCTTCATGTGCTAGTGCTGTTTAATTCATGTGGTACTTAGTGTGAAATATGACATTTTAACTATCATAGACTTACCTTTCTCAAATACCTGGAAATACCATTATTCATGCTTTCAAGTGACACGATGAAAATTGTTTTTGTTTTATTTTTTTGTTTTAAGTCTCGTGCTTAAATGTTTGTGTACTCGGCAGCGACTAAATTCTGATGATGTTGGTCAGAGATATACTGCAACAATGTATATTTTTATTTTCCCATGTCTTATGATCTTTGTATAAATATCCTTATAATTATATATAAAACCAAAGATGATGTAACATACCAAACGAGAAAGCGTTGGTATGTTGATAGACAATAACACACACACACACACACACACACACACACACACACACACACACACACACACACACACACAAAAATTTCAAGCTTTTGCAAATCAAGGTTGCTTCATCAAGAAAGAGGGAAGGAGAGGGAAAGACAAAAGGATGCGAGTTTTAAGGGAAAGGGTAAAGAGTCATTCCAATCCCCAAAATCGAAATCGCACTCGTACACAGGTTGGTGTCGGTGGGAAGTATCCGGATAGCCCGGACGGTGTAACACTGTGCCAAGGTGTGCTGGCTGTGAAACGAGGCATGTTTAGCCACAGGGTGATCCTCATTACCAACAAACACTGTCTGCCTGTGTCCGTTCATGCGAATGGACAGTTTGTTGCCTTCAGGAAACAAATTTTCATCCTCACGACCACTTTGAACTTTCACATTTCTTCCCAGTACATTTTGACCTTTCCCTGAAGTCAGCATTCCATCTCGTGGCGTCATGCTGATCACATGGGACGACATTAATAGTCAACCCATCTCTCTGGCTACCCAACCATCAATCTTCAAGCTGTTGCAGTTTGCCTTTTTCTTCCCCTCCTTACTTTCCCCTCTGTACCATTTATGTCCCTCTGTCATTTGATGTCACCAGGGCAGACTTCCTTTAGTTTATTGGGCAGCTACCTCCCGCATTTCTTCTACTCGGTGACTTTAATGTGCATCATCCCATTTGGGGTTCTCCCAAAACCTGTCAGAGAGGTGCCCTCTTAGTTGATCTTCTTGATCAACTTAACCTTTTCTGTTGTAACACCAGAGCACCCAAATTCCTTTCTGACTCCTCATACACACATTCCCACTTGGACCTACCCTTCTGCACTGCTCAGCTTGCCCACCACCTTGAGTGGTCCATTTTTTCTGATACGCACTCGAGTGACCATTTCCCATGTGCTGACTCCTACTCCACCTGAGTGTACACCTAAATGGCAGCTTACTAAGGCTGACTGGCAGCTTTATCCCTCCCTGGCGACCTCTGAAGAACAGGATTTGCCCAGATGTGATGACCAGGTGGAATATCTCTCAAACATTATCCTTACTGCTGCAGGATGTTCCATTCCTCGTACTTTCCTCTTACCACAATATGATCCGGTCCCATGGAGGACTGAGGCATACCACGATCCAATTTGCGGATGGAGATGTGCTCTCCACATTTTTAACTGTCATCCTACAATGGCAAACTGCATTAGTTATAAACAGATACGTGCAAAGTGATGTTGCGTATATCGGTATAGCAGAAAAGCTAGCTGGATTACATTAACTAGTTCTTTCAACAGTTTCACCCCTTCCTCTGTCATGTGGGCCAACTTCAGACGCACTCTGGGATCAAGATCCATTTACCAATTTCCAGCCTGGCTGTAGTAGATGGAGATAACAAATGGGTCCACAATAACACAAACACCTTGAGCCGCCATTTTGCGAAAATTTCAAGCACTTCCCACGATCGCCCTGCATTCCTATATCAGAAAAGAGTGGAGACGGCTCGGGCGATACCTTTCTCTTCTCGGTCATGAGTGCTACAATGCTGCCTATACTATGAGAGAGCTAGATCATGCTATCAGTTCATCGATCTCCACTCCAGGGCCAGAAACTGTCAACATTCAGATGTTGCAGCAGCTTTTTCTTAGGGGGCAAACACTTTCTGCTTAACATACACAACCGCACCTGGTCAGAGGGCTTATTACGCAGACATTTGCTTGAAGCCACTGACATACCCGTACCTATGCGTGGTAAGGACAAAAACTTTTCTTCTAGCTACCACCCCATCTCTCTTACCAGTTGTTTGCAAGGTTATGGAACATATGACTAATGTCCAGCTGGTATGGTGGCTTGAGGTTCGCATTTTACTAACGGCTGCACAGTATGGATTTAGTGTGCGCTGTTCTGCAGTTGACAATCTTTTCTTTGTCCATCCATATCATAATGATTTTCTGCAGAAATCCCGGATTGTGATTAGAAGGCCTGAGACACCTGCTGGAGAACTGGTATCCTCCATACTCCTTACACGTGGGGGCTTTCTTGGCGGCCTGCCTGCCATCTTTCCTTAAGGAATTTTTAAAAGACCAAATTTTCAAGGTGCATGTTTTTCTGCCTTGTGGGACACCTTTAACCATTTGTGCCTCAGAGCTCCATCCTGAGTGTTGTCCTCTTTGCTGTCGTCACTAACCCTATGATGGCTTGCTTGTCTCCCACCAGGCATCCCTGGCTCTCTTGTTGTTTGCAATTTTGCCATCTATTGCTGTTCTCCACAGACCTGTCTCACTGAGGGGTGTCTCCAGCAATGTCTTGGTCATCTTTACTCCTGGAGCAACACCAGCTTTTGTTCGTCCACTGACAAAGCTGTCTGTATTTCTGGCAATCCAGCAGGGTATTGGGTGTTGTGCGTCCTTCATTATTTTTACCATCATTGACACGCAATCACCGAAGTGGCATAAACTAAAGACATGTAATACAGTAGCTGAACCATGAAGGGAATATCCCAACCAATAAATGCCATACAATCATATCATTTCTGGCAGTGCAAATGATTTCTTCCCCCATCTGTACATCTTGGACCTGTTGCTCTCCCATTTGTTGAAACTACGAAATTCTTTGGGCTCATGTTCGATTGGAAACACTCTTGGACCTCCCTTATGTCTTACCTGGCAGCCTGGTGTAGGCAGTCCCTCATTGTTCAGAGTCCTCAATGGTACATCCTGGGGTGAAGACCGAATGGCCCTCCTCTATTTGTACCAGACCCTGGTCAGTTAGCAATTAGGCTATACATGCTTTATGTGTATGCATGACCATCCTTCTTGCGCTGTTTCAACACTATCCATCATTGTGGCATCCAGTTTGGCCACTGGTTCTATTTATACTAGCCCATTTGCATCTGTACGCTGAAGCTGCTAAACTGCCACTGTCCTACCACCAAGACTTTTTTTCTCAGCGTATAGGCATGCCATTCGTCTGCCATGTTTGGGCACCCATTCTATGCCTCTTTCTTAGACAACTCCTTTGCTTGCCAGTATGGGGTGTGTCTCTCTTTTGTGTTACCTAATGGAGCCTGCTTTCTGCACTTGATCTGGCACCTTAACTTCACACTAACTGCAACTTTTCCAATAGATGTGAACCCTTCACCACCTTGGCTTCCATTCGCTTCCAACGAACACTGCTCCAGCCCCACTCTATCGCCTTCTCTTTCGTGACCTTCGCACGGGACTTCACGATAGTACCTTTATGTAGAACCTTCATGTAGACTGATGGTTCTTGAACTGATCATGGTATCAGGTGTGCCTTCATCATTGGCACTAACCTTTTTCGATATCTGCTTCCGGTATTTACAGCAGAGCTTTTCACCCAGTAACCAGTCAGAGATTAAATCCAACGACAGACTTTTCAATGTGTCCTCCACTCAGACATTCTCAGCGCCCTTCAGAGTGTATGTGCACTGTACACTGCCCATCCCTTAGTGGCTCCACCAAGAGTGAGCAAGCGACAGTCCTTCCTGGACCCATTGCACTGTGATATTTGTGGGTTCCTGGTCATGTCAGTCTGCCAGGAAACAAGGCTGCTTACACGGCTTGCCAAAGCTGCAGTCCTTGTACCTCAGCCCACTAGTTTCTGTTGTGATGTCCCCTCTCCGCTGCTTGCTGATGTCATCGATGCCGTGGAGCTGTTACTGCTACAGCTCGGTCAGTGGAGTCGAGACGCGATGCATGATGATGGATGTCTCCGTCAGTTAACGAGAGACAAGATCTGAAAAAGCTCTTAAGAAATCATTCCTCGCGTAGTGATTAAAGTTTGATTGCGAGTCCGCACAGTTCAGTTATTAATGCAAACTGCGCACTCTGATTGTCTCTTATGGTTTCAAGTTGAATTATGTGCCCGGTTAACACTTTAGTGCAGTAATTGATGAATCTTCCCTCATGCACATCTTCCACATCACCAAAAGTGAGGAAGAAGTTCAATTGCAGATCGTATTGGCCGTTGTTTGTTCGTTGCTAAGTAAAATTGTCCGCTCTATATGATGCGAGATCCACAGGTACTCGTTAACAATGTCTTAATTATCTTGTCATAATATTATGTATGTCCAAACCTTCCTTGTCACACGAATTTACTTCAATGTTAAATAGTCACTGTTCATTAACTTTTGATGAGCAATTAAGAAATATTCATAGAATGATGGAGGCGATGTGTTGAATTCCACTTTTGATGAACAATTTTATTGTTCTTTTTTGCTAAATACTTTATGAACATCACGCCACATGCGCACACAGTTAATTAGCGCTGGCAGTTCTGTTAGTTTCAAGTATCGTGACAATTAAGACAGCTTTAACCCTTGGCATAATTGTATCTTCTTCCTGTATTAGTGTCAATGTCTCCTACTCGAGACTAAATCTGTATTATAGAAAGGAATGGACCAAGTTTCAAAAGACTATAAGTTCACTTACATGAATGTTGAGTCCAATATTGCCTAACCAAGTCCAACAACTCGGTATACAGTCAGCATATTATCTCAGTTCAAGTCTCTAGTCTGAAGATCAGTTCACAAAATCCATGCTTCTACTTAACACAACAACAACTCGTGTAAGTAAAACAATCTCGTCGCACTCCGTTCGCTCAACTATGGCAAGAGCTGCTCTCGTATGACTTGATAGCACAATAGCTAGCAAGCGACTTACTTTATCCATGAATGAGAATTGTAGATGCATTGAATTTATTTGTTGTATTTACAACTATCTTCTACATATGTTATCTCTGACCAACATTTCTTTGGTATTAATTTGCAATTATTACTTAAATGTTTAGCAAATAGCTAAAGACGACTCTTCTTCTTCCTTTCTACCGAAACACACTCTGTAATGCTTAATGTTGGAGTTTATCAAGACTTTCTGGTGTTATATCATAGGCAAAGTTGTACCTGTCAGGATAACTTTTCCCCACTTTACATCATGATTGTCTTTCCTAATTGGGTTTTGGGGCTCGTTAGGGTGTTAAATTATATTTTCTCCCACAATCTGTGTTGCCATCTGTCAGGACGTGGTGTCATTGGCATCACCATTGGTCCTTCCTTCATAGGAAAAAGCTCCGGGTTGTTAAGCCTGTCCCAGTGGCTTGGACGACTTCCTGTCAGCCATCCTACTGAGAGGAGGTCATTTTAATTGGGTTCCGTATTGGGCACTGCCTTTTTTTTAGCCATCATTGTTATGTGGTGATCCCCCATCAGTTTGTACTCATTTCCAGTTGGGTTTGCCGTCTGTTATTGTCATTTTTAGCAAATGACATGCAGGCTGTCGACCGCATTTTCCTTTTTATCCATTGTAGCAATATGGTGAAGGCCATTTAATCTTTATTTCTTGACCTCCATTTCTGTTAGGTGTCTTTTGTAGGTCTTTCTCCACATAGTCGATTTTTAGCTTTCTTCTCTTCTGTTAATTGGGATTGATGTAGTGTTGTTTTTAACTGCTCTCTTTGTGTTCTGTAGTATTGAGTTGGGCACATGTAAACAACATTACAAAGCCGGAATCAGTTTTTAGATAGTGAGTTACGGACTTTTCTGGAAAAGTAAGGTTGGTTTCATCTTGTGGGATCTGGGGAATGATGCTGAGGCAAGGTTAGAATTTAAGAAATTCTGGAATGTTAACAGAAGTTGATTTTGGGGCAGTGGGGCTGGGTCACAGTTGGGTGCAGGAGTGAACAGACAGATAGGGTTCAATATTGGTTATGGTTTGTGTCCGAGTGGTAGGATTGGTGGTGGAAAAAGTATTTCCATTGAAGGGACCAGTAGGAGCAGGAAAGGTTTTCAACAAGTCCAGGATGAATGAATTTGGGAGTGAGTAAGAGAAAAGAGGACTGATACTTTTGCAGGACTAGGCTTTCAGGAGAAAGGTTCATGAGTGCATTTAATGTCTGTTAAAGTTCTTGGTTCTGTACAGTAGGCAGTGTGTGTTTCTAAGGCTGTGATAAGTGTAGCAGATCTGTGAGGTAGTGTTTGCAGGGCTGCCACAAATTCTGAAAGTCTGGGCATTTCAAACTTGCCAGGGAAATCTGAAGGGGGGAGGGGACTGGAAAAATGGCATTTTGGTCTTGGTAGGTGAAATACTTTGTTTACTGATACGTCGTGCATTGTTGCTGACTGGGCTCAGTCCTACTGCTTCCTCCTTCCTGCCACTCCCCTCAGCTTGCAGTCAGTGCTGCCACTACTTTCTGCTGCTGGCCTAGCAGCTGCTGTGCTGACAAGAGGCAGGGAGGCATGAAGAGTGGTTTGTTTTGGTCTTGAGTCTCGGAAACTCTAGGCACAGCAGCTGGAGATGGCTGTCATGTGTGCTCGAATTGTCAGTGATGGATTGTGTGTGTGTGTGTGTGTGTGTGTGTGTGTGTGTGTGTGTGTGTGTGTGTGTGTCTCATAACAAGAGAACACACACACACACACACACACACACACACACACACACACACACACAAATTTAGTTTTGAGGGTGCGATTGTCTTTTGTACATGCCTGATGGCAGCTCAGCAATAATCTTCACATTAAGTTGCTGCCTGTCCTCATTATTAGTGATTCTCAGAGTATTCACACAAGTTATTTGTGGCATGGATTAATCTCTGTGGTCTGATTTCATCAACATGCTGTCTGTGACTTCTGAATAGCTGGCCATATGAATAGACTACCTCAACGGGCCAAAGCCACAGTCCATTTCTGCATTTATCTCTAAAGGGGCAGGTCTGCTAATCTGGAGCCTGCCGTTTCCCACTAATGTGCAGGCCCTGCCATTTCGGTCCAGTCTCATCAATCTGCCTGCAGGACGGGTCTGTTTGTGTATGGCATAATACACTGGATTTTTGTCATTTATCCATGGCACCAGGACTGCAGTGCTCCTCAGTAGACCTGCGGCTATGGGCAATAGATTTTATTTTATGTATTTCATGTCAGAAGCAAACTAAAACATTATTTCATATAATACTGCATTACACTACTACATACATTATGGTTTATAAATTTAACCAGTCTAAGAATAAAATAGGTATATGTATACACATAGATTATATTAACAAACATGAGTTAAATTAACTATACAATGAATGCCTAAAAATTAGCAACGTCCACTGCACTTTGTGTAGCATTTTAAAGATCTTCCATAGTGTGCACAGTTGGAGGTAAAGTACATTGTAGCAGATGTGGTGATGCCTGCACAGCAGATCCACAGTCGCACTTGAGGGTCCCCCCAGGAAGCCCCACCTCTGCAGGTTGCTCTTCGATCTTGTGATACAGGAACACAAGCAATGATGTCCATGTGGACCATTTCGCTGTGTGGCCTGGGAAAGAACTTCTTGTGGAATAAACTACTCCTCCAGATGCTAGCATCTGGCCTTCCATCTCTTCTCCCAGTGGTGGTGTGGAGTATAAGCAAGTGCTTCTTAGAAAGTTCTTTCTAGACAGAAGTCTGTGCTGTACCAGTTGATGACCATGTAGGGAGGTGGACTTCAGATGTTAATGCCTTTTTCATTCCATTTTGTGCTGCTGTATCCTGTCTGATGATGTCTGGAGGAGCTATGTCAGATAAGCAGTGCAGTTTTTCCGTGGATGTGGCTCTCGGACAACCCGTGATATGATGTCTCATTCAGAGCAAAATCAACTTTCGTGGTATGTGTGGATCTGCACCATACTGGGCAAGCACCCTGAGCTACAGAGTAGCATAGGGCTAATGCAGATGTCTGCACTGTTTGGCTGTGCTCCCCGTGTTGTTCCTGTCAGCTACCTAACAACATTGTTCCTGGCAGCCACTTTTTGCTTCGTTTTTAAACAGTGCTCCTTGTATGTGAGAGCAATGTCCAGAGAGAGCTAGATATTTTGGTGTCTTGCTATGTGCTAGAGATGTTTCTCCCCAGTTTATCTGTAAGGCTCTGCTAGCCTGTTTGTTTCTAAGGTGGAAAGTGCTGGTCTGGGTTTTAGATGGATTTGGTTTCAGCTGATTGCCCCTGTAATACACACAATTTTTTTCTAAGCATCAGTGAGCTTCTGCTCCACACTCTCAAAGCCTGAGCTGTGATTACGTCATCTACACGTATGAAGCTTTCATGATCGTTCGTGTTCGGTGCCAACACACTGCTCCATCTGCTTGTTTGTCCTTGATATTCCACAAAAATCTTTGATTCTGCAGTAGATTTCTAATCATACAGGTTAGTTGGTAATCCTTGGTGAGGTTGTATAATTTCAGCAACAACAGTCTATGGTTGACACTGTTGTAGGCTGCTGAGAGATCTATAAACACAGCACCTGTGATCTGCCGCCTTTCGAAGCTGTCCTCTATAAGCTGTGCTGTCTTATGAACCCATCCTCTATATGCTATGTTAGCTCCAACACCTGTGCTGTACAGGTCTTCCCTTGTCTGAATTCTGTTTTTTGGGGATAAGTAATGGGTCTATTATATGTTACTTTTTGGAGAATCAGCCTTTCCAACACCTTATGCAGGTGGCGGCAATGGATTTGAGGAACTGCGGCTGTCTCACTAAAAGTACGTTGTACAGTGTGGTGTTTTACAGACAGCTTATTTGGTCTAGTACATTTTGGCACTTCAAAAGTAGTGTATATATTAGAAAGTATGGGCAATAAAAAGAAAATTGTGGTAGTCACTGGCTGTTTCTGTGCTATGTACTCGTACATTTCTTGAAAGGAAAAAAAATAACACAATACTTCTAAAGTTAGTCATAACACTGACAATAACAAACACAATAAAGAACTTTTTTTTCCAGTCATCAATAGTGTTTGTTCACACAATTCTTACACACTTCTTTAAAGAGGCCTTCTTTCTTCTGATGTTATTTCTTAAATCGGTGAAGGTATTTTAAATCTGTTTTGTGACTCAAGGAAGTGCTTACTTTTGTCACCAAATTTGTTTTGTATTATTGACATAAAATAACGTTCATGCTCTTAATGAAACACACATGGCATTTGGGCCCCCTTTTCTCCATCTAAGAATTTTTTTGTGAAACGTCATTTCAAGTTTTGCAGCTTAGTATAACAATACTGTGAACCACAGTTTGAATACTGTGTACGTGTTTTTCTACCACCCTTGTACAGTGATTTTTTTTTTTTTTTTTTTGTTCTTGTTTAAGGTTCATGTCAGTTTTCACAAACAAGATATCACAGTAAAATTGTATGTTTTTATATATGGTCATTGATCCAGTCCCTTCATTATTTTTGTACCAAATAACACTTGCTGTCCCTTGGAAAACACTCACTCAGAAGTGGCAAAATTCGAGTAACAGCTACATTTCTCTTGTTTCCTTGATAAAATTTACTGTCTTTGGCAAAACAAAGTGGAGTTTGCACCAAGTTACCTTGTTAACATCCTAATGAACTTGCGCGTGTGACATAATCGTGAAACAGTGGTTTATTAAATGAGGAAATGTGATCAGTTCAGGTCAAAATTTTACAAAAAATCCCATTTTGTATATAAAAAAAACTGTAATGTCTTTTCTTGTTGCAGAGCCACAGTAATTCTCATTTCAGCAGCTACAAAAGACTTAAAAATATTAAATCATCCAGTACATAAGTCTAAAGTTAATTGTAACCACATCAAAAAATAGTTTTCACACCTCTGTCCTGAGAGTTCCAGAACCTGTACAGAAAATTGGAATAGATCTTCATAAACATAATTTCTTGACTTTTTATTGCTCATGAAAACCGCAAATTGCATGATGTACCACCTTCAGAGGTGGTGGTGAGATCACGGTACACACCCGTACCTCTGATACCCAGCAACACGTCCTCTTGCATTGCTGCATGCCTGTATTCATCGTGTCATACTATAAAGTTCTTTAAGATACTGTTGGTCCAGATTGTCCCACTCCTTAATTCAGTGTAGATCCGTCAAAGTGGGTTGTGGGTCACATCGCCTGTAAACAGCCCTTTCCAATCTATCCCAGGTGTGTTAGATAGGGTCCATGTCTGGAGAACATGCTGGCCACTCTAGTCAAGTGATATCATCCAGAAGGAAGTCATTCACAAGATGTGCATGATGGGGATGTGAATTGTCCATTAAGACTAATGATTCACCAATATGCTGCTGATAAGGTTGCACTATCAGTCTGAGGATGGCATTCATGTATAGTACCATTGTCATAGTGCCTTCCATGACCTCCAGTGGCATACGTTGACCCCACATAATACCACCCCAAAACAGCAGCGAACCTCCAACTTGGTGCACTCACTTTAGTGTGTTTAAAGCCGTTCGCCTGACGGGGTTGCTTCCAGACATGACTCCAGTGATTGTCTTGTTGAAGGCATATGTAGTATTCTTCGGTGAAGAGAACGTGATGCCAAACCTGAGCGGTCCATTCGGTATGTTGTTGGACCAATCTGTACTGTGCTGCATGGTGTCATGGTTGCAAAAATGCACCTTGCCACGGACCTCGGGAGTGAAGTTGCACATCATGCAGCCTATTGCTCACATTTTGAGTCATAACACAATGTCCTGTGGTTGCACAAAAGCATTATTCAACATGGTGGCATTGCTGTCACGGTTCCTTTGAGCCATAATCCATAGGTAGTGGTCATCCACTGCAGTAGTAGCCCTTGGGTGGCCTGAGCGAGGCAGGTCGACAGTTTCTGTCCCTCCTCCATGTCCGAACAACATTGCTTTGGTTAAATCAGAGATGCCTCGACACTTCCCTCAATGAGAGCCTTTCCTGGCGCAAAGTAACATTGCAGATGCGATTGAACTGTGTTGTTCACCATCTAGGTATGGTTGAACTAGGATGGTGTCTGTGATAAAGTATACACAGTCAACGTCTATCTTCCCAAGTTCTGGAAACTGGGGTGATGCAAAACTTTCTTTGATGTGTGTATAATCTGGTAGATAAGAAAATTCCACATGCTTATCACATACAAAAATACTCAAATATTTCCATGCTATCATTTGCCAAAATCTGTTTGATAACTGGGACTGTTTGAGGCTTGAGGAGCACTGTTGCTATTTTATTCTTGCATTCTGCTGGTACAGTCTCAAGGTCGGGCGTACACAAACACACAGGCAGGTGCAGCAGGTATCAAAGACTCTGCCGGAAATATCTGTGGCTCGTCGGGAAAAATTCATGTTGTGTGTGACACTTTGAATTCAAAGATGCACCAGCTTTTGATTGCTGCAGACATGTTGACAACAAACAACGTTCTATTCTGAGTCATTTGTCAACTCTTACAGTGCTGTAGTAGTATATCATGGTGAAACCAATCAAGATGAAATTGTGCTGAATGGCTGAATGACTGGAGCTCTGAGGGCTTAAGGCCCAGAAGTTTCTATCTTAAACCACCCAACCTATCAGCAGCAGTGGCATGGCCTAAAAACTGCCTATGACAAATAATGCATTTCCAACTTGGTAACTTTGTGCCAATATCTGAGAGCAATATTCATTTGCTGCAACTCGGCTATCTTCTTAAGGCTCTCATGAAATAAAATTACATGAAGGAACCTCCCCTTCAAGGTCTTTGCGAATATTTTTCATAAGGTTTGGTGCTAACCCATGAACAATACTGCATGAGGTCTCGATTCACCCAAGTTGCATATTAGTAGCTACATTATTGTTACGGAACACACCCAGAAACAAAGCAGTCTGACTTCGTGTAGGGGAAACAGAAACATGATTTTTGACAGGCTGCAAAGTCTGTAATATTTTTGCCCTTGTACCATCATCCTGAATCAGGTAGTGTGAAATATGACTGTTAGATGATGCAGCATTAGTTGGAATGGTGGAGGTGATGCTAGGCCTCAACGAATCAACTGTCAACTGTGAGCTTCCCAATTCACTAGTCGTTGTGATCTTCCCAAGCGTCAAGGGAGCACCTTCATTATGCCGTGTGTGGACGCACACGCACACACTATATATATAAATCATTTATATCTAAACTAAAATTAAGTCTGCAGCTGACGAAAACAGCAGGGCTGTCCAGCAGGGCTTGGGCAGTGACAGACTTTACTGGAATATGATTCTTCTTGTCTCCAGCTGTTGTAGCAAATTCGATGTTCTCGATGGTTTTGTACACTGTCTGTTTAGAACGGCAGTATATAAAAGCACCGGTTGATAGGCACAATGAATAACGGAAAGACTTACCTTAGGGGGGGGGAAAAAGGATAGGTATATGCGCGCGCGCACACACACACACACACACACACACACACACACACACACACAGACATATTTAAAGGTGTACATTGATTAGAAAGACATAAGTAAAAGAATTTCCAAAACAGGCCAAAAACTGAAATGATGGGTTTTTGTTGTTAAAAACTCTAATTTTCTTCCTTACCAACTTGTCACATTCATTATGTATGACGTTGGGTAGTTAAACATTCCGTACTTGCCAAAAGTTAACTTCAAGCACACATTTTAAGTTGCCTATGGCGGCACATGCGTCCCCGTGTGACCACCCACCCACCCCATTTAATAGCTACAACAGTGACACGTGATATCAGTACTTATGGCATTTAATTTTAATTGCAGCTTATCACTCCAAAATCTTGTGTGTGTGTGTGTGTGTGTGTGTGTGTGTGTGTGTGTGTGTGTGTGTGTGTGTGTGTGTGTGTGTTTTTAAAAATTGAGTAATGCATCTAAAAAAATAAGCTAACAGTAACAGAAAAGTTCTTGAATAAAATGTTTCAGTTTTTTTCTGATTTAGTGTCAGCAATTACAGGATTGCTTTTTATTCAAAGTTAAAAATTAATTAAGTAATAAAAACAGAAATTCCTCATCTAAAAATAGCTTTCATTTATGCAACTTACCTGTTTACTTACCCTTCAGATCCAAATTCCTATAAAGGAGACAATTTGCTGTTCATTAAAGAGTAGAGGGTTAGTAACGTTTCCCTTACACATTTTGTTTTTCATTTATTTACTTTTTTGTTGACTTAAATCTGTACTTACCCTTGAGATCCCAAAATTTGTCAGGGAAAAATGCTAAAATTTGTCTGAAATTCCCTGATATTTTCCTGATGTGCACTTTCGGAAACTTATGGCAGCCCTGGTTTGTCAGCTATGAGGGGGATGTGGGGGAGGTTTGGAGGCACTTGAAGAGGTGTTGGACGGTGGTGGTCGAAGGCCAGAGAAAGTGGTGAACAGGTTTGACAGATTTTTTTTTGAGGTGGCATTGTGCGCTGGTGTAGTTCCTGTCAGGCAAGAGTTTGTGCGGGATGGGATGCAGGATTTTGGGATTGCAGAGCAGGAGAATTTTGTCATTGGAGAGGAGGTCTCACACTTTGACTGGGGCCACCCATTCCATGGGGCTTAACCTCTCATGGTCGTCCCAGTTGTATATCCAGAGCTAACTGAGGTCTTCACAGACTGAAATTACTGTCCCAACCTGGTACAGAAACAGGTCTCCCACGTGTTGTCTCTCCAGTCACCTATCATTTTCTATTTACCCACTGACTGCACCACAAAGGAGCACTCGTCGCCATCCAGGACTGGAGAAACTGGATCACATTTTCCACCAGGTGTTTGACTACCTCTCATCATGCCCTAAAATGAGGAATTTCCTACCCTCGGCGAAATTTCACCACCCACCGAACCTATGCAGTGTTGTTCACCATCTTGAGATGGTTGGAGGGCAGTGAATTGGAGTGAAATCCAGTGTCCTTGCTTGCCAAGGTAGGCTTTGACAACCACAAAGACAAGCAATAGAAACTCTTACAATGTGCGGCAGTATCTTGCCGAAATGTAAGCTCAGTATGGCTTGCCATGAAGGGCAACAAAACATGGTGTAAAATATTGTCGATGTACCACTGTGCTGTAAGCGTGCCGTGGATGACAACCAAAGGGATCCTACTATGAAAAGACTCCTGGTTGATGGGCTGTGTTGCAGAGTCGAGGCATCTCCTGACACAACTTCAACCTGAAATATCATTGACTGAAGGAGAATCGTCTTCAGCGATGAGTCCTCCTTCAAATTGGGCCCCAATAACCAGTGAAGATAGTCTGGAAATGAGACTATTAGTGGTGGGACACTAGCCCAACTGTCACCCACTATATGGCCTGACAACCAAGAGCGATGGTGAGCAGTGCCATTTCTTTCCATAGCAGGACCCCTCTGGTTGTCATCTGCGGTATAGCAATGGTATTGTAAGCCTCATTTTGTAGCCCTTCATGGCAAGCTATCCTGAAGATTTCTCTCTAGAGTTTTGGCGAAGTTTATCACATTCCATGATGATCACATCACCACCACAACCACCACATTTATTAATCACATTGTTTCGGTCTTGAATTGTACAAATATATGAATAAATCCTAAGAGTGGTTTCTCTCTACATTTTGAGTAACTATCACATCTTCCATTTCATCTCCTCCTCCTCCTCCTGTGTACTATTGCATTGTCTATCCCCCACTTTTACCTTTTGTACAAGGTTACATGATCACTACCTGTTCATGGGGCATGAGTAGAGAGAATCATGTCTGTGTGGAATATCAATCTGGTGACAAGTTTTTGAGTAAATCTTCATTTTATATAGATTGTTAAGCTGTTGGTGTAGGATAAAATTAAATGGACTTTACCTGTCATATAAGTAAAATATTTCACAATCCACATATCAAAATTTTATTGGCATGCTTGGATGTGATTGTATATTATTAGATTGTTTATTTTTGCTTATTCAACGAATGATCTAAATTATTAACAAAGAAACAATACAGTGTAAAATGCCATCGTGTGAATAGAACTTCCTGAAACACGTTGATATACCTGAAGCAGTGTTGGTCTGTGGAGATCAAAATATGAAGTTAGGCTGTTTTTTGTTCCCAAATGTTTAAACTTGTTTCCATCTCCATAAGTGATTAATAACTCCATTGAATTATTAGATGAAACCTATAGACTTGATGTATCTCTTTAGTTGTGATATGTTCCCACTTAAAAATATTGGTCCATTTTTATGGGCCTACTGAATGTCTGTTCACCATCAGCATCCTAGATTTGCATTGTTACAATTGTAGATATTTAAATTTTTGAAAGTGTACCTCATTATTACTCGGTTTTATGAACAATGTTTCTGTATGATACATGTTCGTGTTTTTGTGTGTGTGTTTTTGTGTGTGTGTTTTTGTGTGTGTGTTTTTGTGTGTGTGTTTTTGTGTGTGTGTTTTTGTGTGTGTGTTTTTGTGTGTGTGTTTTTGTGTGTGTGTTTTTGTGTGTGTGTTTTTGTGTGTGTGTTTTTGTGTGTGTGTTTTTGTGTGTGTGTGTTTTTGTGTGTGTGTGTTTTTGTGTGTGTGTGTTTTTGTGTGTGTGTGTTTTTGTGTGTGTGTGTTTTTGTGTGTGTGTGTTTTTGTGTGTGTGTGTTTTTGTGTGTGTGTGTTTTTGTGTGTGTGTGTTTTTGTGTGTGTGTGTTTTTGTGTGTGTGTGTGTTTTTTGTGTGTGTGTGTGTTTTTTGTGTGTGTGTGTGTTTTTTGTGTGTGTGTGTGTTTTTTGTGTGTGTGTGTGTTTTTTGTGTGTGTGTGTGTTTTTTGTGTGTGTGTGTGTTTTTTGTGTGTGTGTGTGTTTTTTGTGTGTGTGTGTGTTTTTTGTGTGTGTGTGTGTTTTTTGTGTGTGTGTGTGTTTTTTGTGTGTGTGTGTGTTTTTTGTGTGTGTGTGTGTTTTTTGTGTGTGTGTGTGTTTTTTGTGTGTGTGTGTGTTTTTTGTGTGTGTGTGTGTTTTTTGTGTGTGTGTGTGTTTTTTGTGTGTGTGTGTGTTTTTTGTGTGTGTGTGTGTTTTTTGTGTGTGTGTGTGTTTTTTGTGTGTGTGTGTGTTTTTTGTGTGTGTGTGTGTTTTTTGTGTGTGTGTGTGTTTTTTGTGTGTGTGTGTGTTTTTTGTGTGTGTGTGTGTTTTTTGTGTGTGTGTGTGTGTGTTTTTTTTGTGTGTGTGTGTGTGTGTTTTTTTTGTGTGTGTGTGTGTGTGTTTTTTTTGTGTGTGTGTGTGTGTGTTTTTTTTGTGTGTGTGTGTGTGTGTTTTTTTTGTGTGTGTGTGTGTGTTTTTTTTGTGTGTGTGTGTGTGTGTTTTTTTTGTGTGTGTGTGTTTTTTGTGTGTGTGTGTGTGTGTTTTTTTTGTGTGTGTGTGTGTGTGTGTGTGTGTGTGTTTTTTTTGTGTGTGTGTGTGTGTGTGTGTGTGTGTGTGTGTTTTTTTTGTGTGTGTGTGTGTGTGTGTGTGTGTGTGTGTGTGTTTTTTTTGTGTGTGTGTGTGTGTGTGTGTGTGTGTGTGTGTGTTTTTTTTTGTGTGTGTGTGTGTGTGTGTGTGTGTGTGTGTGTGTGTGTGTGTGTGTGTGTGTGTGTGTGTGTGTGTGTGTGTGTGTTTTTTTTTGTGTGTGTGTGTGTGATTTACTATCCAGTGTTAAACATAGTGACTGTTGCGGATTTATTTTGTATTGCATTCAAAGTTTCATTAAATTTTTTGCAGCTCATACAGTAAGCACAGAAGTTGATGTTGTGGTGCTGCAAAGACTGCGTAATGTCATTGACCAACAGAGAGAACAGATTCGTTGCAGAGAAAGGGAAATTCAGGCCAAAGCTGCAGAAATTGATGCTGTAAGTACCTGCACCTCATCCATAGCATAGTGGTTGCAGAATTAAAGCCTAACCATGAGTGAGATAGCTATTAAATATGACCTAAATCCTTTGTAGCTCCTATAAAGCAATTGGTTTTTAAAATGGTGCTACTATCGAAGAAAATGCCTTAATATTAGTCTAAAAGGATTTGGTATGTGATTAATATTAAAACAAATTATTGGGGGGGGGGGGGTCAAATATGTATAGTCTTCTTTCCTTAGTGGCATGAGTGAGGAGAGTAACAAAACATCAAAATGTAAAGGACTAATTTTTAGATATTGCTTTCTTAGAGATAACAATTTATTCTTCATCTGTTTCATTGTTTCCTCAATTCATTGGCACTGTTATGCTCATAATATATTTCATATGAAGTTAAATGACTGCATTAGGTAAGGGAAAAATTGGAATAATTTGGCTTGCAGCAGCATGGAGAAATATAAATTGTATCCTGTGATATCAGAAAAAAGGCTGAAGGTTTTAGGCAGATAAACTAAAGGATGTAAGTAAAGTCGTAAAATAAAGAGTGGGGAGAAAGTTTCTATTAGAAAGGAGCTGGAGATAAGACGACAGCTGAATAAAATTGGAAGCAGTCTGTTACTCACAAACTTATTACTCCTCATTTTAGTGAATCTCTTCCGCCCTTGACCCTGAATAGCACAGTGATCGCCTTTTCCTATTCTGCAAACAATTTGGTGATAATTCTGGACAATCACATAGCCTGGACGGAACACACAACTTCAGTCTACAAGGTGTTGGCATCACTTCACTCATTACCGAAATGTAAAAAAGTTCAGTCTCTCAAGCTTAAAAAGAAACTCTCTTATTAGTACTCCCCATCCTTAATTATGATGATCCTGTTCCCAAAGGACTTTCGTATGAGAGCACACATTGGCTGCAACTGGTGATGTTCATACATTTGTGATGTTTGCTCCTTTCAACATGTCATTCTTGCCTGTGAACAGTTATCATGGCTGTGTGCTGTTAAGAGCAGAGATTATCATACCATGTTGGTGCATTGTCTTCTCAGTCACTGCACTCCATCCTATTTCTCATCAACCTTACACTACTATATGAACAGCACAGCAGAAATACGTGTTCTCTAAATCATGTTCCGTATCGGGAACCCAAATTTGGAACAATCTTCCTCAAAATGTTACATAAATTAAAATCCTTCCAAACTTCAAAAGACAGATAATGGCCCACCTTCTATCACTGTAGCTCTCTCTTCTTGAAGGTCACTTCCACCAACCTTCCCTCCCCACACCATGATTCCTTTGCCTTGTCTCTTTCAATTCCCTCCTGTTTCATTATCCCTTCCACTTCTTCTAATGCTAAATAAGGCTTCAGAAGTCTTACACTAATCAGTATTTTTATTTATGCCTCCATTATGTTATTTTTGATGTCATCATTTTACTGTTGTCATTTTATTATTATTATTATTATTATTATTATTATTATTATTATTATTATTATTATTGTGATTTCTGCATAATATTTCTTGTCTATATTGTCCTGGTCAGATATGAGAGGACTCTAAGGTCCTGACTTGGTCATGCTACATAAGCAATAAATAAAATAAACATGGTTATATTTTATGAACAACAGTGAAGGTAGGATGTGAGAACAGTGTACACTAAGAAACATACGTGTGTTTTAATGTGTGTGCTGGTTGCTGTTTCAAGGGACACAGATTTTCTTAGCACCTCCATTTTGATGTAATAGGTTGCTCTGACCACATAACTTCGACTTTCACAAAAAACTTCATAAAAAACTATAATTTTGCCACCCACGTACACCATACATCAGTTATATCCTGCTACTGCTGCTTCATAGTCCCCACATCTCCAGAACCATCCCAAAGATTCTCTGTGGTTTGTTACTTATTAAACTTGTTGTCCCATCCCTTATCAGATCTTGTCACAACCAACAAGAAATATCGTATGAAGTACTAACCAGACATCTTGCAGAAGCCTCAGAAAAGATGTATGGATTTTTACTCTTACATGCCACTAGCTATAGTGTCTTATATTTCTCGGTAGTAACAAGAATAAATTCAGTACGATCTCAGTGATCAACAAGAACAGTACTGGATGTAGAAATAACTTCCATGTAGACTATGCTTGCCTCTCTAGCCCTCAGGATTTTTATCTGCTAATACAAAAACGGGTAGACACCAGGGAGAAAATTAAAAATCCCCAAATATTTTAAAGCAAACTCTAATAATACCTTATTAGATACTACTACACATTTACAGAATATTTTAAACCAGACGTTTGCATTCCATAAAACTCTAATATTAACAATAT
Organism: Schistocerca gregaria; assembly: GCF_023897955.1. Lineage (NCBI taxonomy): Eukaryota > Metazoa > Arthropoda > Insecta > Orthoptera > Acrididae > Schistocerca > Schistocerca gregaria. The sequence goes on from NC_064927.1 coordinate 253,840,892, forward strand.
TATGAAAAGGATAAATTGCTACTCACCTTATGGTGGACATGTTGAGTTGCAGACAGGCTTTTCAAAATATTGTAATTATTCCATCCATGATTTTTCATTGTTCAATATTTGTACTAGACAGCAACTGAATTTACCAGTATAAAGGCAACTGACAGTAATCTACCAAGAATTTTCCATTATTTTATCATTTTTGAAGTAGAAATGTGCATTAAAATGTGGACAAATATATAATAAGAAAGTTCTCCCACTAGCATAACATGTCAAGCTCAGTATGACACTGAGTTTACTGATGTGAAATTGAAAATATTAAGTATTCTAGACAGCTTAACTGGGATACAGCAGGTTTGGTAAACAGAAAAAAGAAACGGTAGTGTACTCATATTTAATTTGAACAGTTCTTTAATATTCCTGCCTTTTGATTTTTATTTACGGTGGCATAATTTATTAACATGTCTATCACCAGTGAACCTGGGCCTATGTGGTTCATTAACCAGTAAAGTTTCTAGTGCACTCATTCTTACAACAATTAATAAAAATAGTATGTTTCCAAGTACATGTATAATTCCCTAAGATTTAGTTGGCTGTTGATTGTACCAATTTTAGTTGCATGTAGTCATACAAGAGTTTCTCTTTGCTCAAATAGCATATCTTGGATACTGAAGCTGCATCAAACAATTGTAACATACATATGTGCTCCACAAGCAAAAAAATTGCCTTTTTTTAAGGAAGTTAAACATGTACATATGTAAAGAATCTGCAATAAGTGAAGAGACAAATGTACAAAATGTGGAATTAGATCCTTTACATTCTGCTGAAAAAATGCATAGCAGCATTTTAGATTAACTGTCAAATTTGCACTATGTTGAGGTACCTTACTAGAGGTTGACTAGTTTGTAAGGAATTGATTTCTGTAGAAAAGTAAAGAACTCCTTTGTTTCATAATTCATTGCACAGAGAGATGGCAAAAGAAACCTGAAGAAGTATAGGCTGTCTTTGAACATGACAGAAGCATTTTCTGTCTACAATGAGGTTTCAGTAATCACCATCATTGTCTAATGTAGAATGTATTTCACTATACTAATGCTTTTATAGAGCTCATTGAGGAGGTGAAGAAACTTTGGAATAATAAAACTGGATGTTGTGCTTAGAGGAAGAGATTGTGTGTCTTAACAGTAATTATTGTTAACTCCAGGTAAAGCTGCTGTGTTTTAGCACTGCTTGTGAAGTTATCTGCCTTGTGTGTTTCGTGCCTTGTGTGTTTCGTGATTTGCCTGCCCATTTCAATTAATTTTGGTTTGCATTACTGTAAATTATAAAATTCATAAAGCAAAATTTCTGAAGCAAGTATTTTCATTAACTAAAACTCAGAATACTGCAACTTTTTTTTTGTATTTTAAGTTCCAGTTTTATGTGTCAGTTACTTGTCATCTTTGTAACAACAACAATATACTTAATTTAGAGGAGCATTTGATTCAGTGTATTTATATTAAAACCTCAAGCTTTTGTAACCATAGCACACATTACAGTAATTTTTCCTTCAGTTGGAATCGGTATAGCATCTACTTGGGCGCAACTAACATGGCCAAATATCAGTTTTGCCTGTTCAGTTCATAATAAAATAGCAAATGGTTCAGTCAAAAGTGTGTGTCATTGAGGACTAAATCACACTGTTTGCTGTTCCAGAAACTAGGCTGGACAGCATATGATTTTATTTTTCTGATCAGCCACAGCCGTAGATAACCAAACCATTAACCATGTATTTTCAAACACTGTTAACTACTAACAATATATTTTCATGTTCAACAATATATATTTTTTCCAGCTTAGTTTTTTCTGTAAATTTAGTCAATGTTGTTGGTACTTGCAGCTGTGCTCTGTCAGCTGCTTATTCATTTGTTTACAATGCAGATAAGAACAAATATCTCTCCAACTGAATGTTTATTTTGTTTATAACCAAACTTGCTTACCCTATGACATGGTCATTGCAGTATGCAACAAGAAGTGTTATGTACAGTGAGCTGCATAATTGTGACACACTGTAAATTGAAAACCCTTCCTATATTCATGTAGTGCTTACACAAGAACCAATGGACACATGAAAAGTATAGAAAACATAAAAACCACTGATTCCTCCTATGAATAGGTGAACATATTTGCTTAACAATTAATATTTAGTTGCAATATTTCTTCTTACTACATGGTAAACGTAATTACTCTAGAAAGTTTCCATTTTTTTTTCTGCCTTGTTGCTCATAATTAATAAAGTTTCCACTATCGGGCACTTTTCTCTGCAGCACTTACGTTTTATTGTGATGGTAACCTTAAATATCAATTGTTTAATTTAGAATAAAATCATTTTTGGGTTGTCTTTCCCTGCCTTTTATATTTTAGGGCTGAAGGCTTTCATTTGCATAATAGCTGTTCACTCTGTAGTTTCATTTACTCGAAAGTTTTAAAGGTTAAGGTGAGTATAGTTTCCCCTATTTCCTGTGTGGTATTCTGCATGTTTCTTTTCTTTCAGTGTTGTTATGTTTATATAAATGAATCAGACAGTAGCTGCTGTGCTTTTATGAGTTCTCTTGTTTGCTGCTCCCTCTTTCTCTCCCTTCCAGTAAAATTATAAAAGTAACAGTGCAGTTCTGCATAAAATGCCACATTGGCTGTGCACTGATATAAAGTAGCAAAGTTTTACATTGCGCTTTGCATGTTAATTCTGTATTTGCAATTTCAGTTGGTGAAACACTGTTATTTGCATGATGGAATGTATGTAATTGTGCACCATATAATTGTGTTTTTTCTTCTCACATTACTGTTAATAAAATGTGGCAAATCATATTAATTTCTCAGTATCTTGTCCCTCAGTTTTAGTAAGTCATTTGCTTAATGTTATGAATAATCAGAATAGACCCATTGCTCTGATTTCCTGACTGTGTATTTAGGGCAGTTCTCATGACTCACTTGACAAATGAATAGTTTGTCACTTTCACCATGGAATACAGTCTAGTCTCTGCCATCTGTAATTACAAATATGAGTATGGTATTATTAAAATTGTGTAATGGACTTATTCAGAATTAAAACCAAAAGCCCAATATCGTTTTGATTGGTGTCAGACATAATTAACAAAATTCTTGATGCCTGGAGGCTCTGATAAACATACTTTCCTGCCTCTTGATCACTCATAAGTCACGGTGTATTTCTCAATAAATACCTGTAACTGAATTGTAAAAGGTATAACACAGACCTATACCAAATACTGATTTCAACACCACAATGCCTTACCAGGCATAGTCTTACTACAGTAATTTTACTTTGTGTTCCTCTGAGCTTTGAACAGACTTACTGGGCCAGTTATAAGGGAACCTACATCTCATTGTGGAGTGTGAACTATAACAGAAGAAAGCATCTAATATAGATATGCTACACCTTCAGGCAAGGGATGAGGCATCTTGCTAACGTGCTATTCCATTCCAAAAGTCAAACCTATTTGCAAATATCTGTGGAAAAACTTATATTTAAATTTATCTAGGAAGGAAAATGTATCACATCTTGGTGATGTACTGGTATTGAATTACCTTCTGTAACAACAAAACTCGAAAATTGTCGTAAATATTCAGTCCTAATTCACAATATGTAACAGTTTCATGGAATAATAAGACAACAGTTACACCAGTGGGACGAGTTACTAAGATGTCCTAAAATTTATTAGGGACATTACTTTTGCAGAACAAAGTAGAGAGAGTCTGAATACCATAAGTAAAATAGGTGGAGATAGACTACTTCTAAATTAGGATAGAGTGATATGTTGTGGTCAAATGGAATGTAATTATTTTCGAAATTAGTTGGCTGTGGAGATGCTGCCACCATTCTTTACAAACAACAATAGATGTGTTAATTTGTTCTTGCCACACTTCTCAGTAATGAGGAAACTTAAAGTGGAATGTATAAGAGAATTGGATAGGGCTTCAGGGGTAAGGATGGAATTTATGATGTGATACACTGGTAGCTCATACTGAAGTTCATTGCATGGTAGCAAAGGCATTTGTATAGCCATTGAACCTACAGGCTGTAAAATAATTTAACAAAACAGTAAAATGTTGCCTTAATATTTGCATGATAAGTCTGAATGATTCTTTGTGGCTCTCTTGGATTGGTTAAGAAACAAATGATGGAAGTTTTTAAGCAGGAATATGATCTGAGATTTCCATGCCCCTATGAAATGGAAGAGTGTCCATGCTCTGTTTCTGTCTGTCAGGTTAAAGACCTACTAGGAGAGAACTTGAAGGGCAGGGGGACACCATACAAGAAGTAAATGAAAGGTTAAGATGGATAAGACAGGGTAGAATATAAAAGTAACTGTGATATGGTGAGGCTGTCCTGGAATTAGGTGGGTAGAATGTTAGGATTGATTGATTGGAAAATTCAGCCAAAGAGTACAGAAGTGAATGGGTATTCCCATTGATTTATTTTCTTCGGGGGGAGGGGGGGGGGGGGGGTTAGGCAGCAAGACCTAGACGAAACCTTAACTTATAAAAATAGTTTGTGGTCATATCCATGTAAAATGCTATCCTTTGTATTCTGGTTGCAAAAAAAGGTGGCATGTAATGTGTATGCATTCACAGGTGGCCCTTCCTTTTGTTGGTGTAGGAAATGCCAATGACAGGACTTAAGTCAAAGTTGTACAGTGGTGCTCAGATGTCAAGAGTTTGCCTTGAACTGAGATATTACTGGATAAGTTACTGTGCAGGCTTGGGCTACTGTTACTGATAACGGAATGCTGAAGGAAGCTAGTGCTTGCTCTCTCTCTCTCTCTCTCTCTCTCTCTCTCTCTCTCTCTCTCTCTCTCTCACACACACACACACACACACACACACACACACACACACACACACACACACACACACACAAATGGAAGTGCCACACTCCCTGCTGATATTTGCAAAGTACCCTCTGTGCCAGGACTTAGACTATTTTCATGTGGTTATTTATTCTGATGGTGTTTTAGATCGTTCTTCATGCTAATAGAAATCTTTGATCAGCAATTTAAGGTAATTTAGTATATCACAAATATGCTATGACAGATCACTCTGCCTTAGGTCAGTTGTTCATCTACTGGTGAGCTTGAGGCGTGAGTAGCATACAGGTTGCAGTGGAAAAATCCATCACTTACTGCACATGAGGATAAGAATTGCATCATAGAATCACTCCACTATTTGTAATTCACCTTTCTAATTATTTCATTCTTGCACACTTCCATAAAGAACATAAACTTGTCACAGAGGTTCAGGCTCTCTCTGTTCATACAAGCAAATTTTTCTGGAATTATTTATGTCCAACTTGGTCACACCAGTGCAACAAGTAACACATCTATTATTTTGCAAGCATTGTATTTCCTACAAGATTACACTATTTACTGAAATCTGAGAGAAGCAAGACATTGGGTTCTTTTAAAATGAGGTAAATCTGTCTTCATTGTTTAGATTTTCTGTTACTCCAGGTACTGGTGGAAATTACTTCCTCAGATAATCCATAGATCTTACACCTTTTAACCCTTGTAAAATTGCATAGAGTACATTTCCCCCCCCCCCCCCCCCCCCCCCCGACTTCTTTTCTTCAAGACGTATTGTTTAAAAGTACACAATTCCCTTCTTGAAACTAGTTTTACTGTGCATCTGCTAATATAGACATTTTACAATTCTCTATACTGTCTATTATACTGAGCCCTCACACCCTCATGTTTTTTTAGCCTCAGAGTACTAACAACCAATGGAAACTCCCAGTAGGAACATAAACAATGTAGGGAAAAATAGATTGCAACTTGGTGCGTCCTCTTCACAGAAAGTAGCTGACTGCCATGGTTAACACACTCAGCTTTCGGCCACAGCTTCTGTCGGTGTACACACACACACACACACACACACACACACACACACACACACACACACACACACACGTCTTAGGCCAGTATACATCATCACGTGGCATGCAAGTAACAATCTGGAGGGATTGGGCAAGGAGAAGGGAGAGAGCGCAACACTGTTTGGTGGAGTGTGCATGGGCTAGACTCAAACAGGTGCAGTATTGGGCAGTGGTGGGGCAAATAGCTGGGGAAAAAAAGAACAAAAAGGAGAGGAGCAGGGAAAGATGGGCAGAAGGGTTGGCAGAGGGATGTAAATAAACAGTGGAAAGTGAATATGGGAAGCAGATGACTGGACATTAAGAGTCTAAGTGTTGGCTGTACATTTCTGTAGGGTAAGGCCAGGATAGTTACGAGAGTGGAGAATGTGTTGTAAGGATAACTCCCATTTGCACAGTTCAGAAAAGCTGGCAGTACAGGGAAGGATGCAGATGGCTCAGGTAGTGAAACAGCCATTTAAATAGTGTGTGTTATGTTCAGCTGCATGTTGTGCCACAAGATGGTCTGCTGTGCTCTTGGCCACAGTTTGGCAGTGGCTGTTAATCCTGGTGGACAGCTGGTTGGTAGTCATAACAATATAAAAAGCTGTGCAATGATTGCAGCAGAGCTGGTAAATAACATTGCTGCTCCCACAGGTGACCTGGCCCCCTCACGTGGTAGGATAAACCTGTGACAGGACTGGAATAGGAAGTGTTAGGTGGGTGGATTGGGCAGGTTTTGCATCTGGGTGTTCCACAGAGATATGATCCTTGTGGCAGGAGGTTGGGAGTGGGAGTGGCATAGGGATGGACTAAGATGTTCGGGAGGTTGGGTGGGTGATGTAACACCACTTTAGGAGGCTTGGGAAATATCTTGGGTAGGATGTCCTTAATTTAAGTGCACAATGATAGGTAATCGAGGTTCTGGGGAAGGATGTGGTTCAGTTGTTCCAGTCTGGGTTGGCACTTGGTCACAAAGAAGACAGTCCTTTGTAGCTATTTCTTTGTGTTGCTGGGTGGATTGGGGTTGTGAGAAGAAATGGCATGGGATATCTGTTTCCAGACTAGGTCTGGAGGATAGTCCCTGTCTACATCTACATCTACATCTACATCCATACTCCGCAAGCAACCTGACGGTGTGTGGCGGAGGGTACCCTGAGTAACTCTATCGGTTCTCCCTTCTATTCCAGTCTCGTATTGTACATGGAAAGGTGGATTGTCGGTATGCTTCTGTGTGGGCTCTAATCTGATTTTATCCTCATGGTCTCTTCGCGAGATATACGTAGGAGGGAGCAATATACTGCTTGACTCTTCGGTGAAGGTATGTTCTCGGAGCTTTAACAAAAGCCCGTACCGAGCTACTGAGCGTCTCCTGCAGAGTCTTCCACTGGAGTTTATCTATCACCTCCGTAACGCTTTCGCGATTACTAAATGATCCTGTAACGAAGCGCGCTGCTCTCCGTTGGATCTTCTCTATCTCTTCTATCAACCGAACCTGGTGCGGATCCCACACTGCTGAGCAGTATTCAAGCAGTGGGCGAACAAGTGTACTGTAACCTTCTTCCTTTGTTGTCGGATTGCATTTCCTTAGGATTCTTCCAATGGATCTCAGTCTGGCATCTGCTTTACTGACAATCAACTTTATATGATCATTCCATTTTAAATCTCTCCTAATGTGTACTCCCAGATAATTTATGGAATTAACTGCTTCCAGTTGCTGACCTGCTATTTTGTAGCTAAATGATAAGGGACCTATCTTTCTATGTATTCGCATCACATTACACTTGTCTACATTGAGATTCAATTGCCATTCCGTGCACGATGCGTCAATTCGCTGCAGATCCTCCTGCATTTCAGTACAATTTTCCATTGTTGCAACCTCTCGATACACCACAGCATCATCTGCAAAAAGCCTCAGTGAACTTCCGATGTCATCCACCAGGTCATTTGTGTATATTGTGAATAGCAACGGTCCTATGACACTCCCCTGCGGCACACCTGAAATAACTCTTACTTCGGAAGACTTCTCTCCATTGAGAATGACATGCTGCGTTCTGTTATCTAGGAACTCCTCAATCCAATCACACAATTGATCTGATAGTCCGTATGCTCTTACTTTGTTCATTAAACGACTGTGGGGAACTGTCAAATGCCTTGTGGAAGTCAAGAAACACGACATCTACCTGTGAACCCGTGTCTAAGGCCCTCTGAGTCTCGTGGACGAATAGCGCGAGCTGGGTTTCACACGACCGTCTTTTTCGAAACCCATGCCGATTCCTACAGAGTAGATTTCTAGTCTCCAGAAAAGTCATGATGCTCGAACATAATACGTGTTCCAAAATTCTACAACTGATCGACGTTAGAGATATAGGTCTATAGTTCTGCACATCTGTTCGACGTCCCTTATTGAAAACGGTGATGACCTGTGCCCTTTTCCAATCCTTTGGAACGCTTCGCTCTTCTAGAGACCTACGGTACACCGCTGCAAGAAGGGGGGCACGTTCCTTCGCGTACTCTGTGTAAAATCGAACTGGTATCCCATCAGGAACAGCGGCCTTTCCTCTTTTGAGAGATTTTAATTGTTTCTCTATCCCTCTGTCGTCTATTTCGATATCTACCATTTTCTCAACTGTGCGACAATCTAGAGAAGGAAGCACAGTGTAGTCTTCATCTGTGAAACAGCTTTGGAAAAAGACATTTAGTATTTCGCCATTTAGCCTGTCATCCTCTGTTTCAGTACCGTATTGGTCACAGAGTGTCTGGACATTCTGTTTTGATCCACCTGCAGCTTTGACATAGGACCAAAATTTCTTAAGATTTTCTGCCAAGTCAGTACATAGAACTTTACTTTCCAATTCATTGAAAGCCTCTCACATAGCCCTCCTCACACTACATTTCGCTTCGCGTAATTTTTGTTTGTGTGCAAGGCTTTGGCTATGTTTATGTTTGCTGTGAAGTTCCCTTTGCTTCCGCAGCAGTTTTCTAACTCGGTTGTTGTACCACGGTGGCTCTTTTCCATCTCTTACGATCTTGCTTGGCACATACTCGTCTAATGCTTATTGTACAATGGTTTTGAACTTCATCCACTGATCCTCAACACTATCTGTACTTGAGACAAAACTTTTGTGTTGAGCCATCAAGTACTCTGAAATCTGCTTTTTGTCACTTTTGCTAAACAGATAAATCTTCCTACCTTTTTTAATATTTCTATTTACGGCAGAAATCATCGATGCAGTAACCGCTTTATGATCGCTGATTCCCTGTTCTGCATTAACTGTTTCAAATAGTTCGGGTTTGTTTGTCACCAGGTCTAATATGTTATTGCCAAGAGTCGGTTCTCTGTTTAAGCTTAAGGTAGTTCTCAGATAAAACACTTAAAAATATTTCACTGGATTCTTTGTCCCTGCCACCCGTTATGAACATTTGAGTCTCCCAGTCTATATCCGGCAAATTAAAATCTCCACCCAGAACTATAACATGGTGGGGAAATCTACTCGAAATATTTTCCAAATTATTCTTCAGGTGCTCAGCCACAACAGCTGCTAAGCCCAGGGGCCTATAGAGACATCAAATTACCATGTCTGAGCCTGCTTTAACCGTGACCTTCACCCAAATCATTTCACAATTCGAATCTCCGTCAATTTCCTTCTATACTATTTCAGCCAACTTTCTGTCCCTAGTACTATATGGGCGTTGACCGTTTCTTAATGGGAGCAGTTCTGGGACCTTTCTATAGACGCTCCTGCAGTTTACTATTAGCACATTAATATTGTTATTCCCTGTTGCATTTTGCCTACTCCTGCCTTGCCGCGTCTCAGGAGGCGTCTTGTCGGGCCTAGGGAGGGAATTCTCTAACCTAAAAAAACCCCATGTGCTCTCCACACGTACTCCGCTACCCTCCGGCGTGTAGTGCACGCCTGATCTATTCAGGGGGACCCTACATTTCTCCACCCGATAGCGGAGGTCGAGAAATTGGCACCCTAGCTCTCCGCAGAATCGCCTGAGCCTCTGGTTTAAGCCTTCCACTCGGCTCCAAACCAGAGGACCGCGATCGGTTCTGGGAACGATACTACAAATAGTTAGCTCTGATTCCACTCCGCGAGTGAGGCTTTCCGCTTTCACCAACTCCACCAACCGCCTGTACGAACTGAGGATGACCTCTGAACCCAGACGGCAGGAGTCATTGGTGCCGACATGAGCAACAATTTGCGGTCGGGTGTACCCAGTGCTCTCTATCGCCGCCGGTAGGGCCTCCTCCACATCTCGGATGAGACCCCCCGGCAAGCAGACAGAGTGAACACTGGCCTTCTTCCCCAACCTTTCTGCTGTTTCCCTAAGGGGCTGCATCACCTGCCTAACGTTGGAGCTCCCAGTCACTAATAAATCCCTCCCCCCTTTTGCCTGCTCGGACCTTGCTGAAGGAGCAGCCACATGTCCACTCACAGGCAGAGCGGACGACGCCACACGGCCAGCCTCCACATTGACGCTCCGCCTCGTGCACCGTGAATGCCGCTGAACCCGCCGCTCCCCTTGGGGAGAGGGTGGCCCAACCGCGCCTGGTACCCGCGAAGATGTATCGACAGCAGGGACAGTGGGTGAAGCATGTAACACCTGGGGTGTACCTTGCGACGCACCAGACTCCCCACTGCGCTACACTCTGAGGCAGCAGCCTGAAGACGGCTGACCGCGGCCATCAACACGCTCAGCTGTTCGCGAAGAGTGGCCAGCTCCTCCTGCATCTGTACACAGTAGTCACACATCCTATCCATCCTAAGGGGGGGGGGGGGTGGACTGAAAACAGCTGTGGCCAAAAGCTACATAGGAGTGTGTTTAATTGTGCCTGTCTGTAACTTGGCTTGTCTTCTTTATGGTAATAGTAATCCATCTTTTTCCTACATCGTCAATGTAAACAATCTATTATCTCTCACTGAACATCTAACAAAATAACTGGCGGCACCAGTATGGTGACTTTTTAAGGCATCTTACAGGCAGAGATCTAGCAACATAACATCCTCTACACATGGAAGTCAAAAATGAAAAACTGTTATACTTTGTTCAGTGAATAAAAACAGCTAGCAGATACAAGGGAAGAGAGAGCTTTTTAACTTCTCGTATGTTACTTATAGGTGCTTTACCCAGTTCTATTTCTCACAGTATGATGATGAAATACACGAGCATGATATCGCAGGTATTTTTCGTTAAAGAGAGAATGCAGCTTTGCACTTTGCAGCGGAGGGAAGTGCATATTAAAACACTGGATCTTAATTTGGGGAGCCTAGTGGTTAAAATTTTCCAGCTAGCCATATTTTAATTAAGGCAAATACAAGGATTACTTTCAAAAGGACACAGTTAATTTCCTTCCTCAGTATCAGCTTTTGCTGTCTGTAATGACCTTGTTGTCAATGATACATAAAACCCTAATCTTCTTTCTTCAGTTTAACACAAGCAGTCAGGATTCCATTGCAATTCAAAGTTGACACTTCCTGTAAAACACTTCTGTGTGTGTTTCTGTGATAGTTGGTTGCATCTCCAACTAAAATATAATATTGATACATGTAATGAAAAAGTGACCTCATTCTTTGAGGATGACACAACAAGAACTGGAAATGAGTGATCAGTCTGTGTGGTTTTAAATAATTATGTTGATCACTGTTTTCTCTGCCTTGGAAGCAGAATACATAGACAGCCTTGTGTGGGAGAATACATAGACAACCTTGTGTGAATGAATGTATATGTTATTGAAATAATGTAATACTTCCTTTTCTGATGACATGGTAGCGATCATTCAGTGAAATACAGGTCTGTTATATTTATTTATTTATTATCATCCTCACCATCATCACTCTGGAATAGATCTCTGGTGCAAAATCTTTGTACAGTATACTCACCATCATTGACATGCGGATTATCTGGTTTGCAGATTCTCTAGCAAACAGCAATAAACAACCCACCACATGAGAACAGAGTAACATTTCCATTGCTATTGGCCAGTGCCTATTCTGTGTAAATTGAAAACAGACAGAGTTTTGTGATGTTAATTGATACAATCAAGTGAAAGAAATATACCAAGGAGATAACAGAAACAAAGGAAATGTGACATTAAAAACAAAAACAAATCAAAAAAGAATTTACTGGAAGATCTGAGAAGGAAAAACTGTTCAAAAACTAAGTGCTGATTATGTTATTGGAATGCAGACTGTTTGAGAAATTAAAAAGAATAAGCAGAAAATACAGGATTTTGTCAGGAAATCCATTTTTGTTGTGGATCATCTGCATGAGAAAGCATAAAGAGATATACATTTGATGAATTAGATGCCGCTCTTTTGCATAAAATGAACAGAAAGTGTCATTGTTTCAGGTGTGTTGTGCCAAAAAAACTAATTTTTTTTTTTTTTTTTTTTTTTTTTTTTTTTTTTTTTTTTTTTTTTTTTTTTTTTTTTTTTATGAAGCTCTAGGGTTGGATGGCAAACCAGATTTAAACATCGTGGGATTTGTGAACTCGCTGTGCAAGGAGAGTGGCTTACTTCAAATTTTTTTGACAGCTATTTCCTTCCAGTAAGAGTTCCAAAAAACTGTGGAAAAAGAGAATTTCACCCTATACTAAATTTATATTGCAGACAAGTGGTCAGTATTAGCAGTGTCTACCTACCAGAACCGTTGCTTTTAAGAAGGAAGTTTTAGAGCTCCTAGCTATAAGTAATCCAAAGAACGCATCAAGAATTTGTGTGTTGCTAATGCTACAGGGAATAACAAAGTGAAATTGCTAGTGATTGGAAAATCAAGAATGACTTGAGTGTTCAAGTATGGTGCAACTAAGAATCTTCCTGCGTGTTATTACAACCAAAACAGAACATGGTTAGATAGCAAAATTTTCAAAATATGGTTCCACACAGATTTTGTAATATAAGTTTATCAGTTTCTAGAAGAGAGAGGATTCCCGCAGAAGGCGGTTCTGTTGCTTGATAATGACAGTTTGTATCCTGATAAGAGGATTCTCATATCTGATGATGGTCACATCGTAACTAAGTTTTTACCTATACATGACGATAGTATCTGTTCCCAAAAGAACAGTTACCGTAGATGACCATGCAGCTTTACTAGAAATGAAATGATAATTAAATGGACACCCTAGCTGCAAACAGGCGTTGATGTACTTCATTACGGTCATGTTGAAAATGTGTGCCCCGACCGGGACTCGAACCCGGGATCTCCTGTCAGATGCTCTATCCATCTGAGCCACCTAGGGCACAGAGGATAGCGCGACTGCAGGGACTTATCCCTTGCACGCTCCCCGTGAGACCCACATTCCCAACATGTCCACACCAATACATTGGAGTGCACGTAAGAGATGTTTACCCATCATACTCATTACTCATGGTAAAAGGTAGATTAATCTGGCACAAGTGTCATTGTACAGTCAGTGGACCAAGGCATGAATGCATTCGCAAAACTCCACTACTTGATTGGCCTAGTGAGGTGGGTGGGTGGTGGGTGGGGGGTGGGTTTTAGGGCATTCTGGAAGCAGCTGACAATTCTAGATGCCATACACAGGATTTCTGGTGCTTGGGAGACATTAGTTCGATCAAGGAGGAAAATTTTTCCAGATATTGAGAACAGTGAGTCTGAAAGTTTCAGTGATGAAGAAATAACAACTCCGCAAAAAAAGATCTGGGAACAGATTTAAATAGCTTCAAAGATGTCAATGGAGAATACTTGAATAAGTGGCTAAAGATCTACATATGTGAACCCAACTTCCAGTAAATCAGTGATGCCAGAATTGTGACTGCTACTACATGACAAAACAGAGAACAGTGAATGTGAAAGTGGGGATGAAGACAGTGACCTTACCAGCCATTGTATTTCATTGCAATGCGGTGGTACTTTTCTAGATTGTATAGGTCAATGACATTATGTCAAGAAAATTCCAAAATGCCACACGAAGAGAAGACAAAAAATGGAAATTTCTCTCAGCAGCAGGCCAACATTACAGACCCTCTTAAGAAATAAGAGGGCCTAGAGTACACATGCACAAAATTTGGGCAAACTTTCAAACAACATTTGAAAATATCTCAGTTATTCATGTTTTTTGACTGTTTGTGCTTCTTCACCCCCACATTACCTCATGTAATTGGGAGTATACTGTAGTTAGTTTCATCTTTCTGTGATCCACTTTATTAATGTTTTGTGACCCCTTCTATGTCTGTTGGTCAAATGCTGTAGCTATTTAATTTCTCTCCTACATACTAAATACTCTTAAAGCTGTGCAGTCATTTGGACAATGTGTCAATTTTATGTAGGTTGCATTTTCATTTGAGTTGTTTCTCTTACTCTCTTCATATAAAGCACAGTTGTTGGAAGAATGTGATGGCACTTGTTACATTATGTTGTATAAAGTAAAAATGTATTGGCTGCGACCTTGAATAGAAGTTAAAAATAGAAAAATGCACAACAAGAAAACAAACTACCTGCTCCATGAACAGAGGATACAAATACAGTGGATGATATAGCGATTTTTTTTATTTTTTTACAAACATTAAGTAAATTCTCCCATTTAGGTGTAAAAAAATTACATCCTTTGTATGACACTAAAGGCCACGCAGCAATGTGCAATGCATTCATTGAAGTTCTCGAGGTCATGTTCACAAACATCTGATGAGATGTCATTAATAACTCTTTTAATTTCATCCTTCAATTTTATGTATTGTTTGTAAGCCCCAGAAAATCTGTATGTGAACAAATCAGTCACACTGTCCTGCACAACAGCAGTGTTACCTTGTGTTCAAACAGAACTCAATCGGCCTATTTTCTTAACATTTGAAACACAGCCATGATTTCAAAGTTTTTGATCAATTTTCGAACTGATGATTCGCTTGGAGCAGCATTAAGTCAGAGTGCCACGTGCAATTACCAAATGTTGTTGTGGGACTTTAGCTGTTTTTGTAATAGCTTTTTATCACTTTTTATCACTTTTATACATTGGCCAGATGTCATCTGCTCCATGATGAAAATAAACACCAATGCTCACCACAAAGATATCGGGCTACTAATGAAAAGGATTTCAGGTAACGAACATGAAACAGCTGTGCCTGCCAACTGTCATGACAAAATGGCACAAAATTCAAATTTGTCCTTACTTCCCAAACACCCTGCAGAATTTAGAAAAATGATTCTTTCTGTTTTTATTAAACTCAAATTTTCTTGAATCACTGACTAATAAATACGAGTGTCGTTTGAAAAGGCTGTGCAAAGTCCATGAGATGGCACCACCGCCAAGTATCAAGGTCATGCTTAGTTAGTAGCATGTTTGGAAAGAACGCACACCAAGTTTCAGCCATATTGGTCTATTTCTTTGTGTTCGGCATTCGTGTGAATCAAGGAAGTCAAGTGATAGTCAAAAAATGGACGAAAAAGAATTTAGTAAGATGATTAAATATTACTTTATGAAAGGCAAAATGTCTCAGGAGACTAAAGAGGAGCTTGATAAACATTACGGTGACAGCACCTTTGATTATAACAATTTATAAGTGGTTTCAAAATTTTCGGAGTGGCCATATGGGCCCAAATGCTGAACGTTCTGGACGTCCTGTGGAGGTTACGCCTCCAGAAATCATTGATAAAATCCACGATATGTTGACAGTTGACATAAGAGTTAAGGTGCATGAGATTGTTAGTGCTGTAGGCATCTGGAATGAATGGGTACATAATATTTTGCATAAACATTTGGACTTGATAAAGATATCCACAAGATGGGTTCCGCGATTGCTCACGCTTGACCGAAAATGGAATCGTGTGAAGTGTTGCAAGGATGGTTTGCAGCTATTCAGGAAGAATCTGCAGGACTTTAAGCTTTGTTTTGTCAGTGTGGATGAAACATGGGTACATTGCCATACTCCTGAGACAAAACAACAATCTAAACAATGGGTTACCAAGGGAGAATCCACACCAAAAAAGGCGAATACCATTCCTTCGGCTGGAAGAGTTATGGCGACTGTCTTTTGGGATTCGCAAGGGATAATCCTTATCGACTATCTGGAAATGGGTAAAACTATTACAGGTGTATATTATTCATTGTTATTGAACCATTTGAAAACAGAGCTGCAAGAAAACACTGGTGATTGGGCTGCAAAAATGTCCTCTCCCATCACGACAATGCACAAGCACACACCTCAGCGGTTGTGGTCACAAAATTAATGGAAATAGGCTTCCAACTCATTTCACATCCCCCCCTATTCTCCAGACTTTGCTCCCTCGGGCTACTATTTGTTCCCCAATTTCAAGGAATGGCTGGCGGGACAAAGAATTTATTCAAACGAGGTGATTGCAGCAACTAATAGCTATTTTGCAGACTTGGACAATTCCTATTATTTGGAAGGGATCAGCAAATTATTCAGACTTTTCAAATGTCCCTCATACTTGAGATGCATGACAGAATTCTGAGCACACATTTTGTGATCTCTGTTGCATTCTTTGTTGCACAATTAACATTCGGATTACTTCACCCTGGGTACATTATTAGAATTTCTGAAGGGTGCAAAAGTTGTTCCACAGTGTGATTGTGTATGGCACCTTGAATCCAGCTCAACTTTATCTTTTAAACAAAGATGAGAGAGAGCTGTTGGTGTTCTGTGTATTGATTTCACTGTAGAAGACTTCTTCAGTACATAAACTAACATTAAGATTGATGATTGGTTATATCTGGTTGTGATTTCTTGAGAGGACTCGTCAATTATGGCCTTGCAAAAAAAACTTTGTCCCCTTCTTGTTGGTTGATTTAAATAGTGCTGTACAACTTACTGATATAGGAAACAGATTTACTCTTTATATGGGCATGATTTGTATATGCATCCATGGTGTCCTCTCCAATGGGTTTGATAGATGTGTCCATGATTCAGTGGCTTGTAATGACAAGTCAAAGGCTTGCTCGTGTTGTTATGCTGGTTGTTAAAATCTTACTTTGTTTATGCTACCTCTCATTATTCAAGGCAACATGTTTAATTGTAAAGTTTCTCAGGAATGACTTCACTTCATGTGTCGTGGCAATCAGAAAGCATGCTTTTTTTGTACCATTTTCTTTATTACAAGTGGTTGGAATAAGAAATAGTGACTGCTTTCAGAAAGTGATTATTTCATAGATGTCTAAGAATTGAGAAGACATGGACAACAAGAAAAATGAAAGTGACATAATTTATTCACTCATTCATTTTTACTGTAGTGATACAGAATGATGTGAGGAGCTGTTTTCAGTGTTTCATACAAAACCATAGCGCGCAAATTTATGTGCACATCAGTACATCGCTTCTCATCCCAGTTGAGCAGGCAGATGTAGGGTGTACAGTTAGTATACAGTAGCTGATGAATTGGAGACAAAAATTAAGATTCTGTAGAGAATTCTGCAAGTCATAACAAAAATTTACTTTTTGGGAGGAAGTTGTTTGATGCACCATTCATTGATTCATAAATTAAAACCCACAGAGAGATAATTTTACAAGCGGGTAGTGTGTCCAACTGTGACAGCTTGCATTAAGGTAAATTAGACTGTGTGTTGCTCACATGGGTATCATTCTTTAAAATATTACACAGAAAAGTAAAGGAGTAGTAAAACTTTCAGTCCATATCTTTGTCAAAACTGAATCACATCATGTGTAATCTGATATTTATCATTTTTTATATTTTAAAATTTTTAAGTTTTTGTGTTTTAAATACTTTGTGACCTTTAAGTGCCACTGTAATGCTAATATTAAACCATAGCTCCATAAGTACATTACATATGTAATGTGCAACTGCATTTGACCATGTTTGATGAAAGGTATTGCAAAATTACCGCCAAATTGACAAAACTTACTCGAAGATGACAGTAACACACAAAGCACTATGGATTTGGCTATTTTATATTTGTCTGAGCTTTGAAACTGCAGAGAAATTAACTACCCCAAAATTTGGTGGTTTTGCTTTTCAGTGATGTAAGTATTGCGTGGTGATACTTCAGTGCTCCATTCTTAGTAACATGGCAGTTGATTTCGAAGAAATGTGGTATTATATCCTTAAGTAGCAAAGATGCATACATCAATTGGCCTATATAATTTTATATGATTAATAAGCTGCACATATAGTTAGTAATAAGATAATATTCTTTTGCGAGTTTCCCTTTGAGAAGTGTATGTATGCTGTCCTCTCATTGCTTCTTCACCATTACATACACTTCGTAGTATGTTTTGTGATGTAGAGATAAGACTTCACATCAGTTCTAGAGGACATATTCCTAAATTGTCCAGAGGCAGTTAGAAGGCCATAATGTTGCTGTTATCTCTGTTACAATCTTCATATTCTATTCACCTCCTAAGACTAGTTGACAATTTGTTGGGTGTCTGTCATGGTTTTTAACTTTAGTCACAATAGTAGTCAAATACAGAGTGCTAATTTTAAGACTGTAGCAGTAAAAGTTCCTGAAAGTAGGACACTTCCTTGAATACCTTCTTGAATGATTTATGACATTCTGTGGAGGTCTCTCTGCAGAAATTCCAGTGAGAGAGAACAACTTAGGTGGTTTTCTTTTTAGCTGTGATAGTTATTCATTTGGCCTCCGCAGCCAGTACAAATCTTTAACTTAAAATGACTTGACAACTCAGTCACAACCAGTGTTCTGATTTAAGTAACTAATGTATCCAATACTGTTAACTGCCCTGTTCTGTCCATGTTGCAGCTGAGTGCTCAAGTTGAGAGGTTAACAATGCTGGGACGTGAGTTGCGACGTAAGCACCGGGGAGCACAAGCTCAGGTGCACTCACTCATAGATGAACGCGCAGACTTCCTGGCACAGCTGCAAGACCAGCAGCGTGAGCTTGTTGGCCTCCGGCAGCGTCTTGGGCTTGCCCAGAAAGAAAACGAAGATCTTGCCAAGTCTCATGTCAGTAGTTGCTACAATATTGCTATGTTAATAAGAACTAGGTTTATCTAACATAGTCATATGGCAGCTCTATGTAAAAAGTGTGAAAAATCTACCATTCATGGGGGCATGGAAACAGTCAGCTGCTTTTGATTATTTCTCCTTTGTGTATACCAGTCTCAATATGGAGTAATATTTGCAAATTCAGCCACTGTTCCTCTAACCATAAGACATGGTTTTCTGTATTTAATGGTAATTTGGAGGATCTGTGTGAAGCTCAGTCTAAATTTTTCCATTGAATGAATGTGTTATGCTTGGTAGTGAAGGGAGGTATATGTAAGTTGTAGCTAGTTTGCAGCATGAATAAAATTTGCTGTTGGTTTCTTGATGACCAAAAAAGTTCTAACTCTTTGTGTGGTAGGTGCATGTATATTTGTTTATAAAATGTATACTACTTGCATGTTTATGTGACTGTGCACGGTTTTTTCTAAGTTTATTTTAAGTCATTTTTATTTAATGTGTACGAAGTGCTGTGTTATTACCACGTACAACCATGGAGGAAGACATTGAAGTTGTGCATTTATCAATAAGATCAATTGTATTTGGCTATTTAACACACAACAGTCACTGTTGCATATTCAGTCTTGCATAATTCTCATAATTGCCGATTCCTATTCAGTCAATAACTCTGACTTTGCAGCAACAAAATTTGTGAACAAGGACTGACATGGTTAATCAGCATGATAGCAAAACTTCTAATCCATTTCATGAGAAGAGTTCTCACTTTGAGTTTTCTTGGTTTACAGTAGGGAGGACATTTCTCTTTAACGTAAAGCGTGTGCTTCAGTGACCATTAACAACTGAAGTGTTGGACATTTGCAACATAGTTCTCTTGAGCAGCGGAGAATGTGGAACCAGTCACTAAGCACTGGAGTAGTTTCCTTATACTGTTCTAGTATGTTAAATAAGATTATCTCTGAGGAACTTAACAGCCATGAAAACTCAATCTAGACACTCAGCAGTAGCAAGTTTCAAAAAGCAGAAATGTGAGGTTGGAATATCAACAATGTAGGAAAAATAGATTGATACTTACTGTAAAGATGACATGTTAAGTTGTAGACAGGCACAATTGACACTTAAACATGAGTTATCACCCACAGCCTTCATCAGAAAAAGTAAGAGAAATACACATTCATTCACAAAAGCAAGAACACCACACATACACAACTACCAACTCTTATCTCAGAGCAAAATGCGACTGTTACGTGGAACGGAATGAGCAGTCAGGGCTAGATTGCCACCAGGCGCAGCATCAAAAGGTTGTGGTGCACGGAAGTGGGGAAGATGGGCAGGTGGTATGGTAGAGGATGGCAAACAAAGATGGTGGGAGACTACAATGGGGAGGAGGTGATAGGGCAGAAGGGGCAGGAACTGGCAGATAGAGGGCGTGGGGACACTGTTAGCATAGGTTGAAGGCGGTATAGTTACAGGAGTGGAGAATGTGTTGTAAGGATAATTCCTATCTCTGCATTCAGAAAAGCTGATGGCATAGGGGAGGGTCGAGAAGGCTCAGGTAGTGAAGCAGCCATCAAAATCGAGCACGTTAAGCTCAGCTGCATGATGGTTTACTTTACTCTCAGCCACTGTTCGGGAGTGGCCCTTTATCTTGGTGGACAGCTGACTGGTAGTCCTACCAATATAAAATTCTGTACAATGGTTGCAGCAGAGCTGGTAAATGACATGGCTGCATTCACAGGTGGCACAGCCCCTGATAAGGTAGGATGAACCTGTGTCAAGGCTAGAATAGGAATTCCTGTGTGAGTAAATTGGGTAAGTTTTCCTCCTGGGTCTTCCACAGGGATATGAGCCTTTTGAGATGATTGGCACTGGGAGTGGCATACGTATGGACTGAGATGATGTGGAGGTTGTGTGGGTAATGAAACACCACTTTAAGTGGGGTGGGAAGTATCTCAGGTAGGATGTCCCTCATTTCAGGGCACAATGATAGGTAACAAAAGTACTGGCAAAGGATATGGCTCACTTGTACTAGTCCAGGGTGATACTGGGTGACAAGGGGGCTGGTTCTCGGGGTTGATGGGAGGATTGAAGATGTGGGAAATGGTGCAGGAGGTCTGTTTGTGTTCTAGGTCTGGGGGTAGTGCCTGTCTGTGAAGGCCTTTGAGACTGCCAGTGTACCGGGCAAGCGAGATCTTGTCACTGCAGATATGCTGTGCCAGGGTGGCCATGCTGTATGGAAAGAATTTTTTGGTGTGAAAGGTACGGCATCTGTCAAAATGCAGGTAGTGTTGGTAGTGACTGGGTGCAGATGGAGCCATCAGAGAGAATGTGGCCAAACTCTGGGAAGGTGGCATTTCAGTCAGAGGAAGACTAGATGAAATGGGTGGAGGAGAAGGTGTTAAAGTGAAGAAGGAATGAAGATAAAGAACCTAGACATTGACCACCTCCTCCCTGATGGCTCCATCCACACATCTGTCCACACTAAACCTACCAACCATTTTGACAGCCTAAAAACTGCAGCTATATAACCTGCAAGTGACAAGAACTCCCTTGCTCAGTACGCCTAGTGGCTCAACAAGACCTTCACAGATGGGCACTATCCTGTGCCATTTCCTCTCACAACCCCAATCTTATCACCACCCCCAAAAACTGGCGACAAACTGGACACTCCTTTGTGGCCAAATACCACCCTGGTCTGGAACAACTGAACCACATCCTTCACCGGGGCTTTGATTACCCATCATCACACACTGAATTAAAGGATATCCTTTTTGAGATCCTTTGCATCCCTCCTAAACTGCTGTGCTATTGATATTGGTATTACTATGAACCAGCTGTCCACCAGGATGAACAACCACCGCCAAGCTGTGGCCAAGAGCGAAGTAGGGCAATTTCATCTCAAATCATACAGGTCATGTCAACTCGTGGTCGTGAATTGCTCTGGGAAAAAATTTATATTAGACCTCCATATCTTAAGTGTTAAGAAATAAAGTATTTTCATTTTATCTTGCGTTTTTCAAGGGCCATGCCATTTACAAAAATTATTTTGTAAATGACGCTTCAAACACTAGAGAACCAAAACAAATATAGCTAATAAACCAGAAGTACTAGAGACCTGGCAGATGTTTTGCATTAAAGCTCCCTCTAAGTGTGTTGAAATTTAAAGATGAAAATATGAAATTAACTTAAATTTTTCCACCTAATATATTTTTTCCTAATATGGAAAGTAACAGAAAACTATTTTTTTCTGTTGTACTGCCAGATGCTACTGATGTAATTATAAACAGTATCTTCTCTGCTCCAGCTATCTGTATTATGTAGATATTTATTACTAAAATTTTTGAAAATTGCATTTTTATGAGTTTTAATAATTACTTATTCAGAAACTCCAGTCCCAAAACAAAATATTGTTTGGCTAATATGTTAGTAGTTGATGCAAACACAGTAGGCAATATTTTTCTGTATAGTGTTAAATTTTTTTTTAATATTCTGCATACTTCACAGGCCATAACAAAAGTTTAATAAAAATAAAAATAAAAATAATAATAAAAATAATATGTTAGGTCTTCATTTCAGTTTTGATGAGAACTGGTCTGTTGCTTTGCAGAATGAAGTTCAAAGTTACCACTGGCACACAACACAGGTATCGGTATTAACATGTGTTTCTCACTTCTGTCGAACATCAGTTTTGCTGTTATCAGTGATCGTCTCATTAATGACAGTGCACATCGGTCATTCTATGTCAATTCAACCAGTTTCAGAAAATTTTCCAGCTCATAGTCTCAGATTTGGCTGAAATTTGGCAGGCCAGTGCTACCAAGTGTGGAACACTCATGTACAAAATTTTAAGTTCCCCTGCCAATTAGTTCCAGAATTATGGTTTGTGAAAGGTGGCGTGACCTGGAAATTGCAACCCGCATCTGGCAATCTATTTTCAGACCTAACTTTGGGTCTTAATAACTTTGGAACTATTCTGCACAGTCCAGTGAAATTTTTACAAGCCAATGACATCCACTTACAGAACACACCCTATGAATCAAAAACAGCAACAACATATTTCTGAGGGAAAATAAATTCCAAACTGTGATTAAAAAAATGTAATATGTTATAAGGTACATATTGTAAGTGCCCTCTATGCCAAATATAATTCACTCAAAAAGGGGGATAAATTTTTTTGTGGTAAGCTTAATGTGGCCTAAACACACACAAGAATTCATCTTGCCCATATTAGTCACACAAACAGTTACATGCACACAAAAATATAAAAATTTGAAAAATTACTGGAAAAACATGGATTTTCGAAGTGTGGTAGCACAGAAGGGACGAGTGATATCCAAGCCAAATTTCTAACACTGTATAAGTAAACCATAATATATGTGGCAAAATTTCAACATGTTATTGCAAGACATTTGTGTACAATAAAAGTTGACAGATGTATCTGGTTATGTTTCTTCTAACATGATTTAGCAAGTAATAGTGATGATACAGACAGCTTGTTTCAGATAAAGCTGCAGCAATTGTTGGGAACCATTAGGCAACCAAATTAAACAATGTTGTTCCTGGCTAACAATGACTCATTCTGTCCCTGAAAACTACCAAAGGAAACAAGCAACGATTACAGGTTACTCATGGTTTTTAAGAGTCTAGTTCAGACTGGTCCATAGTGTTGTGGAAAGTCACTATGGAGGCAGAAGAGTGTACTAGTGGTGCTTTTGTTCAAACAAATTGCAGTATTGGTAGGGCACAAGCATCTGACTGTCATAAAGCAACATATGGAACAAAATGTGGCATTCGCTTTGTACTGTATGATCTGGATGAATCAGACAAAGATTTGTTGCTATGGATATCTGGGATACACCCTGTGAGCACAAGAAGTAAAGTTCCAGAAAACTTTAGTGTTTATCATCATATGAAAGTGTTTCTGGATAAGTATTCTTCCCTACAAAGTTGTTTTGACCCATTTGGAATTCATAAGACAGTGGAGTGTAGCCTCAGAGAAACTGATATAAAATCAGTATTGAAAGTGGATCAGTGCATGGGACTTAACATGAAACCAGGGCAAAAGTTATGTTCCAGGTGTTACACTGCTAAAAAAAAAAAAAAAAAAAAAAAAAAAAAAAAAAAAAAAATATTCTGATAATTTACATGACAGTGACGAAGAGTATCAGCCACCTACAACCACAGCGGATGAGCAATGAAATACTTTAGTGACTGCTCTTGGTTTGATTCCCAGGAAGACACACAAGGTTGGGCAAAAGACAGGCCCAGCTGTGGTAGAAGAAAACAAGAAGCTCAAATGGAATTACAGCACAAACTAGCTGACACACTAATGGTGGAAGAGGAAGAACAATCTGCTCCAAAGGAACAGAAATCATGCCAGAAATGCTCTGATTTGAACAAAATTATGCACGATTTGAAAGAAAAATGTGCCATATCCACATGCCAGAAAAAAGTAGCAATTCTTACCCTTGCACCTTCCAGCTGGTCTATTATCTACACTGCAAAGGAATTCCATGTTTTTACATATACGGTAAAGCAAGGTAGGAAAATAAAAGCAACCCAAGGAGTGCTCCCACGACTTCAGCAGGCTCAGGGTAAGCAATTGAGTTCAGAAATAAAGGTGCTAGTGTCGAAGTTTTATGAAAATGACTACAGCCAAATAAAGCCTCGAAAAAAAACTATGTAACTGTGAAAATGGGAAATGTATGTGTACAGATGCGAAAGACTGTTGCTATGCAACATATCAGAACTATAGGCCTATGTAGAATTCAAAGAAAAGTATCCCATTACCAAAGTAGGTTTATCATCTTTTTTCAATCTTTGGCCAAAATTGTGTGTGCCCCCTTGCACTTACAGGCACAATCCATGTTTGTGTATGTGACCCATCAAAATGTTAAGCTGATGTTTGCTGCTATAAAGGATTCTGGTCTGGATTACAAAGGTACAATGAAGCTGCTAGTGTGCGACATCAGTTCCTACCAGTGCATGATAAACAGGTGTGAAAAGTGTCCTGATAAGGCAAATCTTGCAGAACACATGAATAACAAAGTGTATGGTGAACTCTTATGGCTGAAGATGAACTTGTTTCTTATAAACAATGGACACACATGGATCACAAGTCTTGAAAGAAAGCCAAGTACAGTGGAAGATTATGTTGAAATGTGTTGTCAAATAACAGACAAACTGGCCACACACAGCTTCACAGCAACAGCACAATCAGCTAATCACCAGTTTTGTAAGGATAATTTGAATACTAGACTTTTCTGAAAATTGTGCATTTATAGTTAAAGATGCCATACAAGGATATAATTGGGACAACAGTCGAGCAGCTCTTCAGCCATTTGCGATTTACTATAGAGGTGAATCAGGTGATGTGTCTGTCACGAACCTGTGAGTTTTTAGTGACTTTTTAATTCATGATGCCATTGCAGTTCATACCTACATTCACACTGTCATGCCATATGTGAAAAACAAGCTGCCTCACATTTCGCGAAATACTTCAGTTATGGGGCAGCTAGTCAGTACAAAAACTGTAAAAATCTCAACAATTTATGCATGCATTGCCATGATTTTCAGGTTCACACACAATGGAATTTTTCGCAACAAGTCATGGTAAAAATGTATGTGATGGTATTGGTGCTTCCATTAAACGCATGGCATCACGAGCTAGTCGGTAGCACCATACAGAAGGTCACATTCTAACACCGCTTCACTTATTTACCTGGGTACATCAAAATATTTCTGGCATACAATCAGTCTACGTTTCAAAAGATGATGTGAAATCAGTTGAAGAGTTGGTAAAAAGCAGACTAGAACAGGTTAAAACTGTTGCAGGTACAAGGAGCCATCATCACTTCTCTCCAGCGGATTCTGGCAATGTGCAGATGAGCAGACTGTCCGGTTATAAAACTATAGGTTCATGTACAACATATGTCTTCATAGTGTGTCTAACTCAGGATTCAGAAGCAAAAGCAGCAACCTAAAACCAGGTTGCTATGTTATTGCTGTTTTTGATGACAAATGGTATTTAGTATGTGTTGCAGAATGCTGTGAAGCAGAAGGTGATGTATTTGTGAACTTCATGGCACCAGCAGGCCAAGCAAGATCATTTCATTGGCCATGTTTGGCAGACAGGCGTTGGATTCCTTTTGAACATATTCTTATGACATTTCCAGTTCCTACCACATTGTCAGGAAGACAGTACAATTTGCCACTTAATGTACAGAGTGCAGTAGCTAAAATGTGGGACAACTTCTGTTCGAAGTACAATCGACTGGTTTTTAGCAGTTAAGGTGCAGTAAACATTTATAGGTTGTGTTAATCTGTCTATATGTTGTTGCTTAGTGATTAAACAGTTGTGGGAGAGGATAAGAAAAGACAGAACAGTTTACGATATGTTTTTACAGAATTGTGTTGTGGAACAATGGCCACATCACCAAATACATCTGTCAACTTCCATTGTACACAAATGTCTTGCAATAACATGCTGAAATTTTGAGACAGATATCATTGTCTACTTATGCAGTGTGTGAAATTTGGCTTGGATACCACTTGTCCCTTTTGTGCTACCACACTTCGAAAATCCATGTTTTTCCGGTAATTTCTCAAATTTTTGTATTTTCGTGTATATGTAACTCAGTTTTTGTGACTGATATGGGCATGATTAGTTCTGTGTGTGTGTGTTTAGGCCACATTAAGCTTACCACAAAAAAATTATACCCTTTTTGAGTGAATTATATTTGGCATAGTGGGCACCTACAATATGTACCTTTTAATGTATTACATTTTTAATCACATTTTGGAATTTTTTTATTTTCCCTCTGAAACATGTTGTTGTTTTGATTCATAGCATGTGGTCTCTAAATGGATGTTACTGGGTTGTGAAAATTTCACAGGACTGTGTGGAATAGTTACAAAGTTGTTAAGACCTGAAGTTGGGTCTGAAGATAAATTGCCAGATGCGGGTTGCAATTTCCAGGTCACGCCACCTTCTTTCATAAGTCATAATTCTGGAACTAATTGGCAGAGGAAACTAATATTTCGTACACGAGTGTTCCACACATGGTAAAATTAGTGTACTGAATTTCAGCCAAATCTGAGACTTGGTTGAACTGACATGGAATGACCAACATGCATTCTACGCTGTCACCGTACTTGGTGACATAGCACCTAGAGACCATGCATTTCCTAAACATGTCTATGTGACTGATGGTGCACCATGTCATTTTAAAAACCAGTTTCAGCTTATAAGTTTGGTTAACAGCTGTAGTACATGAATGAAGACAGTGGCCATTTTCAGTGACAGGTAATGGAAAAAGTGCATGTGACGGGGTAGGTCATCTCAGTAAAGATCTGGCAATAAGATTTAATCTCCAATATGAAGCTGTTGGTGCTATAAAAGATGCTACTGGATTTGTACGTGCCATATCAACATTAGTAACAAATGTGGAACTCTTAATTCTAAATGAAAGTAAATTAAGGAAATTCTGTTTAAAAAGGGATAAGAGTAGCCTATGAAGCCTGTGGTAGGAGTTCAATCAAGTCACTACTGGGTTGCATCCTGGAATTGCACATACATTGCAAGAACGGTTCTCCACAAAATGTAGCCTGTTGCTGTGTGTGAAATACAGAGGCGACAATACATTAGGAGACTTGGTAGTGAGCCACTTCATTCCTTGTGTGTATGACAATCAGTGGTAGATGGGACATATGATAAGTGTCCTTCGTGAGCTGCCGAATTAGCCATCTCCTTTGACAACTTACGATCCTGCTAATGCTTTCAGATCCCCATCATCTAAAGATCAGTGTGCAGATCCCTTTTCCAAGTACTGCATGTGTTGGATCATCCTTGTCTGTGTGTAAATTCAGCTCGACTGCACGTGTTCAGTGAGAAGCAGATGGAGGAAGAAAAAAAAAATGAACTCTCTTCAACAATGTAGAATTGAATGTTACATTGTAGGCAATTCTAATGCATGAAAAGTCATGAAGAACTAAAATAATGACAGAAAACTATAATAATTTGTGGATAATATCAAAAAAGAAAAATGGTTATAAATATCCTGTATCTCATTTTTATTATATACACTTTTGATCAAAATTATGAATTGTCTTCCCACTCACTTACAGTGATGTAAAGTAATTGTTTTGATTCAGGAATACCAGTTTTGCATGCCATTTATGTAAAATCAGCAATCCCTTTAAATATTTAAGTATCCATGATTTTTTTTAATGGAAGAGTAGAGCTGGGTCTACCTAAAAAAAGTCTCACTTTTTGTACAGACCAGTATTGCCCACTCTGATTATATGTTCGTAAGTAAAATGCCCAGCTAATGTTACATGAAATTTTTAGAATCTTTAGGATGGGTATTTTGGTCAAAGTAATTTCTAAATAACCAAAACATTTAAGATTCATTCATCTTTATGTGCAAATATTTTGACAGATTAAGAATTCCCTGCATTAATGTCATAGCAGACAGTTAGCAGTACTTCCACTTCATCATTTCTTAAGATATTAACATCTTCTGACTATTCATATTTTCAAAATATAATTTTGAAATTCACAAAAGGTGACCAATTTTCATAGCTTATTTTCCCAAAACAAAAAAAACAAAAAAGCTCAGTGTGTATGTATTAATCGTATTCCAAACAAAGTATTCATTGAAAATCAATTCAGAACTCTTTTCACTTTTGGCTTCTTTATTACAGTTTTTCAAATTTCCCTTGTGTGAGATTTTCACAAATACTCTTTTAGAGAGAGACTGTAGTAATTTAACAAATCATCAGAAAATCTAAATATTGTAGATTTGGAGGAGTATCATGAAGAACTTCATCATATACTTTTTCAGCAAATTTGGGAATAGTCATAGGACATGTTCAATCTTGACCTGTATGATTTAAGATAAAATTGCCCAGTAGACCACCCTGTGGCACAACTTGCAGCTGAACGTAACATACTTGATTCCACACCACCCAAGCCACCGGGTCTCCTTCACCACCAGCTTTTCTGAAGTGTGCAGATGGGAGTTATCCTTAACACATTTTCTGATCCTTTAATTATCCTGGCCTCAACTTTACAGTATCATGCTATCCCCACATCCTCCACCCAACAGTTCCCATCACTTCTGTCCTATACCTCCTCCCCATATTCGTCTCCCACTCTGCTACTCTCTGCCATCACACATGCCCATCTTTCCCCATTCATCTCCCTTTTTGCTCAATTTTCCCCACCTCTCCTTGCCCAATAACTCCCTGGCACTGTGCCTTTTGGCAGTTAAGTTCTTGCACACTCCACCGGATAGTGCTCCTCTCTCTGCCCACCCTTTCTCTTTCTAGTCCATTGCAGACAGTTGCTTCCACTCCAAGTGATAGTTGCATTCTGGTCCAATCTGCCAGAGTTCATGATCATGTGTGCACGAGATGCACTTGCTTCTGTGAATGAATGGCACATGTTTCTCTTTCTGACAAAGGCTGTGGGTAAAAGCTTATGTGGAAGTGTTTATTAATTGTGCCTGTCTGCAAGTCAACATGTCATCTTTGTAAGTAGCAGTCTGACGTTTACCTACATTGTCAAGTTTCAAAAAGATTAGATATGATGGATAATGTTTGCTGGAAGTCAGTAAATGCTCTCATTTGCAAATACTGAATAAATATAGTGTGGAAAATTTGCTTGCTATGACCTATGCTTTATCAAGGTATATTTTAAAGTGTAAAAGATTTAAACACGTGTGCATGCGAACACACATGTGCATTTACACAAGCATGACTACACACACATGACCACTGTCTATCAACCACAGCGGCCAGAGACAGTGGTCGTGTGTGTAGTCTTTCCATAATATTGTTATTCTGTCCTAGAGTTTCCAGTGTTTTATTTTGCATAACACTAAGTTAATTATATTGCAGTTGGTACGTGTTTTGCAGATATACTTCTGACTATATTTGAAAAATATTTATCAATTTGTATCTGTTCAGTATGTCTAATATTTTGACATCTCAATAGACAGACTATGGAGTTTTGTACAGAGTAATAGTCTGTAGTCTGTACATTTGTTGATTGAGTCTCTTCATTTCCTATGGCTATTACTTTAGTTAGGGTCTTCGTCTACAGTTCATAGTATCTACAGAAGTTGTCGTCCACTGTGACTATAGAACTGGCTCTTGGTTTTGTAAGATATTCTTAAGCCCTTTGAGGTCCAGCCTTTGTGAACTTCCTGTATTTCTGCTGTTCCTTGATCCCTTAATCTTTCACCAGAAGGCAGTTTCGAAATATCACAGTACATCAAGATATATTGTGACATCCTTGTCAGTTATCAAAGAAGGAAGAAAATGAAAATTAAAGAAACCAGCCACATAACTAACAATCTTCATCACTTGGATCTATTACTAGCCAAACCCTACAATATATTAAAAGTGAAATATTGTGACAGTTACCTGGAACAAAATATCCTCCCTCTGGAAGTTGGGTCTGTCATGCAAAAGTCAACTAGGACTCTTCATATGTGCTATGGATACCTCTATCTATGGAAATAAGGTTGGTTTGATGTTCCTACACTTTAAGCTTCTGATACAGTACCAGAGCAATGAATTCTAAAAGTGTGATATAGGATACCTCACCAGGACTGCAACTGGAGTGGAAGTTAATGAGTGACTGTGTCATACTACTTAGATTAACGGGCACTGAAGAAATATCTCGAGCATTCTACGAAGTGGTAATAGGAACTTCGCTGTTAGTGTTACAGTTTTGCCTTAACAGACAGTGTTGTTTGAAGTGTCGTGCTTTTTGTAGATGGTCACTTTTAAGGAAATTTGGCTGAGAAAAATTGTAGTAATATCCAGCTATAAATCACCAGGAGCAAACAGAGGGGGGCACTCATTTAAGTATTCATAGTCTGCGGATCTGGTAGGCATTGAGCAAATCCGCTTCCTATTAGTGTGCTCCTTCCAGTTATTTAGTGCTTTTGTAGGAAGCAATGAGGCAATAAGTGAAGTCATTGCCAAAACACAGAGAGACATTGATACGGTGATCAGATATTGATACGACAGTGTTCCAAATGCTTTATATGTTTCATGGAAAAACAGGTACGGTTGACAAAACAAAACTGTTTCTTACTATGCTAGAGTACTATCAACTTTGTACCTTAAACCAGTGGTAATGCAACACACATTGGCAGCAGCATTAGCACCACATGTAAAATACTTTTAGCAGTATACCTGTATTTGTTCCCTCCTTAATAGAATAATTTCACATACAGACGTTTTTCTTTCCTGTGCTTGCATATAATTAACACACATTCTTTTGCATATACAATAAGCCAAAACTTGGTTGCCGCCTGGTGGTGGTGCATGTTCCATGGTAACAAGAGTATGCAAGTGGAGCTGTCATGACTGGGGCATCATCCTATAATCCTTTAATCATAAGAATAAACCTGATGTAAACAAACACAAATGCGATGATTGGTTCAGAAGCCATAGCGCATGTACACTGGTGTTACGCTCCTGGAAGTGGGTCCTACTTAGGTATTAGATATCTTATTACTAAGTAACGTTAAATGAAACTTTAAAGTATTCAAATGTATTAACAGCCATCAACGTTACTCTTAATCATGCTTTAGCTACGTAGTTTCTATTTCAAAAATCGTGTACAGTCACAGCCTCTGAAGCGTTGTGCGCAGTATGAAAATGGCTGAGGCTGCTTTCTCTTCAGTAGTGAAACACGCGTGGAACACAGTTAAAAAAGGCCAATAAATAGGCTGTTCTTAATGTATTTCATAAATTTATGGAGATAACCGGCCTTAAACTTTCCCAGCATTTTGTATAACACAGTTGATACACTGACACTCAGAGGACGTGTAGCGGAGTCAGTAGTGTAATGGAATGTGAACCAAGTGCAGTTATTTGACCATTGGTCAAATCTCCCCAGCATAAAGTATTATTAATAAAGTATTTTTTTAAATACCTACATCTGGTAATTATAAAACTGCTCATAATTTTTTATGAATAAGGTAAGTCTTCTTGTTTCTAATTACATCTTTGAGAAGAAATTCATGTTTCCATTTCAAATACACACTCTTAACTATCTATGTTTTATGAAAGACTGTTCATAAAAGTAGTTTAAATTAAGAAAACATAACAATTTATTTTTAAGACAAAAATCCAAAACCAAATTCTTCTTACTTTGACTGCGTGCACTGTTTACGAGATACATATTCTCGTAGAAACATGTAAAACAATCATTTTATCAATATAATGCACATAACAAAAATGCTGAATTTTTATATTTGCTACTGTACCAGTACAATATGAACCCAACAGAACTGATCTGGAGCCAAGCTGCGGAATTTGGCCTAAGAAGTAACAAGACTGTTTAGTTGTCAGACTTATTGGAACTAATGCACGCAGCTTTTTCACATGTCACTGCTGAACGTTGGCAGTATATAGAATGGCTGGTCATAAGAGGAGAAAATGCTGCGCCTGGTTGGCTTCATAGAAACTGTTGTTCATAGTCTCGTTATTAACGTAGCATGGGACACTCCCAGAACTGAAATGTAGTCCTTAAACTGGGATAAGGAAGGAGCTGAGAGATTGGCAGCAACTTACTGTATGTAATACCTTCAGTGGGTTCAATATTTAACTGTATGGTGAAATCCTTCAATACTCTCTTATGTTACACGCAACTGATGCAGAAAAATTACCCTGTGGCTAAGTCAAGCAGTTTCATAAGTCTTGTTTTTAATTACAATAGTACGTTAACTAAAAATGATAAAGTATTGTGGTTTTCATCTAAGGAGGGTGTTGTGGGAGATTTGTGGTGTTATTTCACTCTGACATTCGAAGCTGCATTGCTCCTCTGCTCGTCACTTTCTATATGTGAACTGCAGCTGGCCACATCACTGCAGGCTAGCTGTATCAGCTGACCGGTCAGTGCTGTCAAAGTTAAATGTGCTGGTAACGCTGTTGTCCTATAATATCGCTAAGTCGATGTGCGCATAACGCGCAGCGCAAAACGTACCCTTATTATCGTGCTTGACAGTACTTTGGACAACTTGGCTGCTGTCCCACTTGAAACGGAAATCCGGTGAGGTTCCAACAAATGCGGAAGAATACATATTGCAATGTTTATATCAGGTTTATTCTTATGATGAATGGATTATAGGAAAGATGTTTTTGGAACACACCGTTTTTCCATACATTGTTGAACGTGGAGCTCCACTGCAGAATACCCGTTCGTGTTCACATGTGGGCACGAGACCATTGAGATTCGACCTTTGAGCAATGGTAACGTGTCAGCTGTTCGGATGAATCAAGTTCTTGCTACTTCAGGTTGGTGGTCAGCTCCACATATGCTGTCATCAAGGTGAACAGCAGTTTGAAATGTGCAACATGGTGGATCCAGGTTGCTCAGAACAGTATTATGCTACAACAGACATTTTTCTGTGCTTGTGTAGTACCTGTGGTAGTAATCGAAGACATGCTGACGGCTGTAAATGACCTGCATCCCTTCACACTTGATACCTTCCCTGATGGCGATGTCATCTTTCAGCAGTATAATTGTCTGTGTCTCAGAGCCAGAACTGTGCTACAGTGGTCAGAGGAGCTTTATAATGAACTTGCATTGATGTCCAGCAACCAGATTTGCTTGATGTAAATCCTATGGGACCGATCTGCGTTGCTATCTGGCACCATTGCTGCATACATAAGTCAGTTGTCTCATATTTACATGAATTATGTGACGTGTGCATAGACATTTAATGCCACATACCTCCACAGACGTACCAACAAATTGCCTGATATATGATACGCAGGATCTGTGATGCATTTCATTCCAAAGATGGACAAACAAGCTATTAAGCAGATGGTCCTAAGGTTTTGACTCAGT
This sequence comes from Schistocerca gregaria, assembly GCF_023897955.1. Classification (NCBI taxonomy): domain Eukaryota; kingdom Metazoa; phylum Arthropoda; class Insecta; order Orthoptera; family Acrididae; genus Schistocerca; species Schistocerca gregaria. The sequence goes on from NC_064927.1 coordinate 253,874,561, forward strand.
GTATATTGTAGCACCTGCTTTTATCTCTCTGAAATATAGAGATGCTTCTGCCTTGAATAAACAAATAAGAGCAAATCTGTATAATTACATGCTAGCCACATGGTAGCGTTTGAGGCTTTGGAATGCTGCTGAAGTCATATGGTGTTCAACCTTGTTGTGACCAGAAGTGGATAAGACAGTGGTGCGAGGAGGGATAATTAGATGGCTTTGACAAATTTCCCTGAACGCTCACAAAACATTCGCAAACCACTTATGAGATGTGGTCTTGCAGCATATTGGGCTGCTAATAAAGTCTTCACTGCCCCCCACCCTCTGTCGATCACAGCTTATAGCTTGCCCTTGCTGAATTGAATATAGGCCATGATTGGCAGCACACCATCTTTTCAGCTGAGTCTATATTTAGCTCAATGAATGATGGTCTGTTGATGGTCTTCAAGCCAATAGCACATTAACAGCCCACAGTAGCTGGTGCAACATGTGATTGTTGGCTACATTACAGTCTCTTGCTGGGGTAGATGTAATCAGATACATGAGGAATATTTCATCAAATTTGTGGTTATCTTGCCGCAGATCATTATGTGCACATCATGAAACACGTAGGGTGCCTTGTGTGATGATGTGCTATCGCCAATGGAGTGGTCCAGTTCTAGCAGAACCACTTACTGATTCACACGAGTTGAATATTTCAGACATGATTTTTGCAGCAGGCTGACAAGAACCTGATAAGTGGCCAGTTAGAGTGCTGGTGTAGAATTCTATTTAAAATTTATATGCCAAAATGAAGCATCATGTGAACTATCACTGGCCATCACGTGCTCCCAGACCTTGTGTTGGACACATGGGAGAGTCTCAAAAAAGAGATTAGGACATATTTCCAGAGGCTGAGTGCCTCCATACCTAATAACATGAGGCAGGTAATTCGTGCCAGTAGTGGGTGGACCTCGTGCTAGCCTCATCCCTGAAGTAAAACTTTTCACATTACATCACTTTATATTATAAAATTTGATACTACTGTGTCTTTGTTAATTGAAAAACTACATGAAATCATTGTACTTGAAATTTTATTTACATAATGTGTGCTACTTAGCACTGAATACATTTAAATTTGAAAAATCACAAACAAGTGGATTTGAATCAAATTAGAAATGGGGTCTTAATATGTGATAGTACAAGGAAATACTTAATATTGACCAACATAAGACAGGTAAACCCAAAATTAATATGCTCTTCCCTACTGCCTTTCCAACATTTTGTGCATTTATTTTGCAAAACAAGTGCAGTCAGGGCATAGACAAGCTGTTTTCCATATTGTCATTCTTCAGGTGCCTGAGGATAGTGTTCCATGAACTGTGACCTTTTCTGTGTGTTGGTCTTCACAGAAATGACTATTTCATCAGGTTGCACACGTGAAGCATCATCCTCAGTTAAATTTGTCAGATTTTGGAAGATTGTTTCCTGTGCATTTTTTTAACGAACAAAATTTTCACTTGTCTTCTTTTATTATGCTAGAGCTTTATTCTGTTTGAATTGTTTAAAATATTCCCTGTCTGGAAATACTAGCTACTGAACAGATTCAGACCCCTCTGACTTTACTAGAATGTATGGCTCTGTGTGGCTTGCTGATTTTTGGGAGCTGGCCAAGTATCATCTGGACTTTCATATATTCCATTATGTATGTCAAAATATCTGGTGTAATGCAGAGTTGTCTAAATATATGCCTCTTACCTGGGAAGAGTTTCATTTTCCAGAGGCCATATACAGCATTTTTCATTGTTACTGCTGTCAACAAGGCCATTCCAAATAACCTTGTGATCAAAATTGAGGTTACTACTTAATATATATTCATTGCCCACCATGTTTCTATTTCTTTGGGGTAATGTGTGTGTTTAATGGTCCAGTGGTGTCCATTTAAGAGGGTATGCAAACAGGTGTGAGCACAGTTCTCTTGCTTTGTCTATCACACATATGTGATATGATGTCCATCAAGTATTTAGCACAACAAGATTATCATCAGATGGCTTCACAAAGTTCACAAGATTGTCAAACCACTTAGTAAAAATATGAATCTGAATCCAGTTACTAGGTTTGCTAGCATATCCCAATATGTGATAATGCATCAGGATACGTGTGGTGTCATGTATTAGGAATAAGCCATTTTATAAACAATATGATTTAATGAATATTGTTACAGCAGCTAATCACATCCAACGCTTTCAATACCAAGGATTCTAGACATTATCCAGTTCTGTAATGGTATTATTCTCACTGCTGTACACCTCAGTCACGACAGGACCTAAGTTCTGGTACTTCCCGACAGGGGGAGCACTTACTTCGTTAGAACCTGGCTGTCTCATATTAGTGAATTCTCTCATAATAGACACCTCTCCTTTACTTTCAAAATAATTTTCAGTAATGATGGTATCTTGTGGGTAAATTAAAAACAGTGTCAAATCAGACATTGTTATTTCCTTACATTAATTTCTAACTATAGTAAGGCAAGTTGTAGTCCATTCAGTCATCTGGCATCTGTAGTTTCTTACCTGCAGGTAACTGAAATAGTTTTTCTTTCCTTGAAAATTATGGAGTAATGAACCATAATTTCCATGGGAAAACCATATTCTACACTTGTCCTGTTAATTTGAAGATCATGCAGTTTCACACCTGCTTTTATCTTTTGGATCATTATATGAATCCAAATGAACTTTAGTAAATATAGCATGAGAGGATTTAGATGTCTCATTTAGACCCATTTATTTAATTTTCTCAGCAAATCTGTAATTTCGCCTTGAGACCAATATTTATTAGCTCATTGTGGAACATGTATTCCATCTTATTCAGTTTCACTTTAATTTTTTTTTTCTTTCTTCTGCTGCATCTACTTTCCCTTTCTCTCTGCTACTTCTGTTAATTCTTTTGCCAGACAAAATTTTGTCTCTGGAAACTTAACACTATGTTGCCTGGTGACACCACAGTGGTGCCGTGCACGAAATAGCGGTCAATGGCCGGCGACACAACAATGGTGTCGAGAGCATAGTGTCGCTCAGTGGCCGGTGATAACACAGTGCTGTCGTGAGCATATTACAAAACCAATTGCCAATGGTCACTCAGACCATGACATGCAGTTCCTTCTGTTAAATGTTAATACTGAATAGGATACAAAATCTGTTTAATCTGAGCTCAAGAGGGTAATCAATAAGCCAAAAATTGACTATTTTAGAACACTCCTCAGAAACATTCACTGGACTGATATTTACAGTGCTCATGGACATGAATGAAAAATAAAACGCCTTTGCTAATAAAGTGCTTACCTTATTTGAGCATTGTTTTCCACAAAAATTAACCAAGGTTAGTGCAAAGTCTGCAAAGAAGCCATGGATTACTCAAGGAATAGGGGTATCTTGTAAATCAAAAAGAAGACTGTATCCGTCAATCCGAAACAGTTCAGATGTTGATGCTATAGCACATTAAAAGAAATACTGCAGAATATTAAAGAATGTAATACGAACTTCAAAGCAAATATATTACAAGGAAGATAATCGTATCAGATTACAAAATAAAGACAATATGGGATATAGTGAAGAAGACCGGTAGAACCAGAGATGAAGAGGGACAAATAGCATTTAAGAGTAAGTGATACATTGGTGACAGATGTGTATAGTGTTGCAGAACTTTTTAACAAACATTTTATAACTGTTACTGAAAAGATAGTGTTCTCAGGTTCTGTTGATGCTGCTATGGAATACCTCAGACCAGACATTTCAAGTAACTTCCATAATACGAATTTGACCCTCACTACCCCAGCAGAAATAATGTTTATCTTAAAATCCTTAGAATCAAAAACATCTGGTGGGTATGATGAAATATCGACAAAGTTAAAGGATGTGACTCTGAGTTAAGTAACATATTAACGTATCTGTGTAACCAGTCATTTATCAGTGGAATATTTCCTGGATGGTTGAAATATGCTGAAGTTAAGCCACTGTTTAAGTAGGGGGATAAAGAAATAGCATTAAATTTCCGTCCGATTTCATTTTTGCTAGCATTCTCAAAAATTTTAAAATAAGTAATGTACAATTAGCTGTATAACTATCTTATCTCGAATAACATACTGTCAAAGTCGCAATTCGGGTTTCTAAAGGGTTCTAATATTGAGAAGGCTATCTACACTTATAGTGAAAATGTGCTTAATTCATTAGACAAAAAGTTGCAGGCAACTGGTATATATTGCGATCTGCCAGGAATCAAACCCAGGCCACCCACTTGACAGCCAAGCGTTCTACCATACAGTCATGTTGCCTGTCCAAAAACTGACTTTACTTTATGGTGTTGAAGATAGTCTGAAACATTTGAAGTCAATTTTCCCAAGAATATTTTAGAGTGCAGCTGATATTTGATTTCTGAGCTTCACATACCATAAATATAAAAAGTTACAAAAGTATGATTGCTCTATAGTCTCCTTGTGGGTAAATACAACCTAACTTTGAGTAACTTACCCTGCTGCCATGCACTACCTTCATGTCAAACATCTTCTGTTACTGTTCTGAGATACTTCCTTTGTGTTGTTGCACTTTCATTTATTGTCCTTTAACTTTATCCTTTTTCTTAGGAGAGTTAATATACTTTACCATATTTATAGATACTGTTAACTCTAGGATAATTTTATTCCTTCATTTTTAACTATAATTTGAAAATATTTAGTGACAATCATGCCTATCCCATTTCCTAATTTACCTTGGAAAACATGAAATTACATCAGTTTCACACAGTAAATGTAAAATCTTATTATATGTAAAACAAAAATTTTAAAAATGCACTTCTTTTTCTTCCAGTCTGAAGTGCCAGACCTAACAAATAAAGTGGTTTATGATTTGGATGATCCAAACCGGCCACGCTTTACGACTGCAGAACTGAAGGAAATACTGCATGAACGAAATGAACTGAAGGCTAAAGTCAGCGATCTGGAGGATGAGCTGGAAATTTACAGGCCAAAATCAAGGGACTTGTGAGTTGTGTGATTTGTGTTAGATTCTATTTAGGTTATTGGTCACTGATGCTTAGTCTAGGATTACTCTTTTGTGCTTTATAACCAATTATAAAAGCTCTGTTGTACTTAAGCTTTGATAAAACCTAGTATTTATCTCTTAGTGCATACATTGTTTAAATGATGCAAAAATTTATTTCACTGTTGCCAATAATTTTAGTGCTGCTATTTTTTCACTGTGACCTATTGCATATCTTTGCTGAAACATAGAGGTAAGTGGTAATTTTCATTTTTTGTTCTTTGACAAATCATCCTTACCCACTCAGTTGTATATGTAACATTTTTGGACTCAGTGAATGTGCAAATAAGATTAAGGCTTCATATTCAAAGGTATTCATTGAATGCTAGACGAACAAAAGATTTTCTTTTTCCCTTTGTTGCTACTAGTTACATTTCTGGAGTAACATCTGTGTCATACAATGCAATCTTTTATTGCTGGTATATACACTTTTGACCTAAGGGCATTAGGTCATGGTCCAAGGCATATTTCTCTGTTGATATTTATTCTTTCAGTACTGGAGACCACCTCTGAGGTTACAACACCTTCCAAAGCAGTTACAATCTCAGCAACCCAAACCGTTTCTTGCGCGGCACTACTGTTCCTTATTTATGTAAATGATATGCCCTGTAGTAATCTGGGTAACTGTAAAATATTTCTGTTTGTTGATGAAGCTAGCTTGGTAGTAAAGGATGTTGTGTGCAACATTGGCTCGGTTTCAAATAGTGCAGTACATGTCCTAAGTTCATGGCTTGTAGAAAATAAACTAACACTAAATAACAGCAAGACTGTTTTTCAGTTTCTAACACACAATTCAACAAAACCTGACATTCTTATTTCACACCGAGCGAGGTGGCGCAGTGGTTAGCACACTGGACTCTCATTCGGGAGGACGACGCTTGAATCCCGTCTCCGGCCATCCTGATTTAGGTTTTCCGTGATTTCCTTTAATCATTTCAGGCAAATTCCGGGATGGTTCCTTTGAAAGGGCACGGCCGATTTCCTTCCCAATCCTTCAATAACCCGAGCTTGCGCTCCGTCTCTAATGACCTCATTGTCGATGGGACGTTAAACACTAACCACCACCGCCACCACCATCTTATTTCACAGAACGGGCATATGATTAATGAAACTGAAGAATTTAAATTCCTAGGTGTTCTGATAGATAGTAAGCTGTCATGGAAAGCCCATATTAAGGATCTTGTTCAAAGACTTAATACTGCCATTTTTACTTTTTGAACGATGTCTAAAGTGAGTGATCGTTTGACATGAAAATTAGTCTAATTTGCATATTTTCATTCACTTGTGTCGCATGGTATTATATTCTAAAAGGATATTTTTGGCTCAGAAATGGTCGGTTTGGGCAACAAGTGGTGTAAGTTCATGAACCTCTTGTCGACCCCCTGTTCACTAGTATTTTGACATTGACCTCTCAATATATATGTTCCTTACTGTCATTTCTTGTTAACATTATTAGCTTATTCCAACAATAAACAGCTTTCACTCGGTTAATACTCATAAGAAATCAAACATGCGTTTGGATCGGACTTCATTAACTCCTGTGCAAAAAGGTGTGCCGTATACTGCTGCATCAGTTTTCAATAAGCTACCACTCGAATTCAAAAATCTTGGCAGTAATCCATGCACTTTCAAATCGAAACTGGATAGTTTCCTCATGGGTCATTCCTTCTATTCTGTCGAGGAGTTCCTTGAAAAATTAAGCTGATTCTTGATTGCGGTTACTTAAACTTATGGAGTGACTTTTTTCGGGTTCATAAACATTTATTTTTATCTATTATTACTTTTATGTTGTAATTTCATGTACTGGCACGTTACATGACCTTGGAGATTTGTTCCTCACTTTGGTGCTACAGAACTTTACATGTAAATAAATAGAAATAAGTGCCACTTGCCGTGGGATGATATAAAATCATCTCGCACATGTGGTCAAGTGTACATAGGATCTACAAAAAGAAACATTTACACTCAACTTAAGGAACAGAAGAGCAGTTATTGTCTGAGCAATACAAATTGGCATTTGCTGATCATCATGCACTGGGATCAGGGAAGCCCAAATTCATTTCTATGGTACCACAGTTTCACATCAAAATCTAATCATTACTGTTCTACAATGTACGGAGATGCAATAGAAATTCAAAAGCACAAATACCACTTTAACAGAAAAGGAGGATTAAACTTGCTAAACAAAATCACACACTCCAACTCTTCCTCTCAACAAGCTCCATAACACAGCTCAGTGACTCCGCAGTGGTGTGATAACATCACAAGCTAACTGTTGTGTGTATACATACAAAGTTTGGCTGGCTGGGCTTGTTTGAGATTATAACTGCTTCCTTAGTTACTGATTCTGATGGTGTCTCTAGCATTGGAAGATGAAACATTACACGGACGAATTTGCATTGGACCAGAGTCAAATACTCATATACGAGGGTTGTTAACAAAGTAAGTGCCGTTTCCCTATTTCTATCCATGGTGGTGATATGATCGCAGTTCCGAGCATGTGCGGTAGTTACTCTGACTCGGAGAGAGGACATGTACGCAATTTTCAGATCACTGCTGCCAACATGTGCTTTGTAGTGCTTCTTTATAATGTCAGCCATAATTGAAAACATTGCCACTTGTGAAATCAGATCTGTGATTCGTTTTCTAAATGCAAAGAAATTTAAACGAAAGGAAATTCGTCAGCAAATCTGTGAGGTCGATGGACAAACTGCTCTGAGTGATTCAGTCGTTAGAAGATGGGTCAGACTGTTCAATGAAGGACATGATAAAGTGCACGGTGAAGAACGAAGTGGACACCCATCTGTGGTTACTGATGAAATGGTTCACACAGTTGGAGAGAAAATAAACCACTACCGTAAGTTTACACTTGGTGCCCTTGCTATGGAAGTTCCCCAAATCTCACGATCACCAGTTCATGAAATAGTTACTGAAAAACTTCAATAATGATGATGAGCTGAAAGAACATGTTACCACATGGTTGAATACACAGGCGGCAACCTTCTATGAAGGAGGTATACAAAAACTTGTGCCACACTAATAAGTGCCTACAAAATTTTGGAAGCTATGTAGAAAAGTAGTTGAACAGTTGTAGATTTTTGTACAAAAAAATATTTTTTCTGGTTCTGTACACGTTTGTTTTATATAACCAAACAGAACTTACTTTGTGGACATACTTCTTAACAAAAATAACCAAAATTGTTATATCTTTGTACTTGTCGAAAATTTCAGTGCACACCATTTGGATCATGTTACCATGCTCACTTCTTGGAACGCGATACAGTAATACTTTCTTCTTTACCCGTCATATTCAATATTTCTTGAAGACAATTTGTATGAACTGATAAAATAAACGAATGAAAAAATCATTAAAACAGAGTTCATCATGAAACAGTGATAATAACAATGTTGCAAACATCATCAGTATGTTAAATCTATTTAAGATTTGGTGTTACTGAATGAAGAATATGTGCAGTCTTTACCGCATAATGGTTAGGCAGTTTATGCTACAGGTGTAGTAGACAGCTGGTTTCTTAAGCTGATCTTATAATTTTCAGTATGTGTAAGATGGTTAATGTTAGTGAAAACAAGCATTCAGTATTGTCATTGTAGACTGATTTGAAGAACAGCTGCAACTGAGAATTATTTTCACTAGATTGAGAATATGCATCAGTTGTAAATGATCTTTCATTGCACAATTAGTTTCAGTGGCTGCATGTTGTATTAAGTCACTGGACCACAACTATGACTTAACAAAGAATTTGATGTGTGGCACCTGAAGCCGGTGATAAATGTCTCCGAAACTAGTTATGCAATAAAATAGAGATCATTTACAACTGAAGTGAATTTTAAATCTAATCAATATTATTGTAGTTACAAAGGCCAGGTGTTGGAAAATTTCAGCAGATAACTGTTTTAAGTGATACTATAGAAAAATCATCAAATACACAAATAGTGGATAGAAAAATGTAACATGTTTCATAAAAATAGTGAGACGTAGTCACAGTACCACTGAAATTAATGCTTCTAAATGTAAAGTTAGGTTGGTGGAAGTAAGACCATTATTAAAAGTTATTCTTAGTGCTATAAATTTAAAATGTGACTTTCCGTATTGGAATTGCACCATATCTTTCATTACTTGTGTGTATAGTAGTACAAGCGTAGCCGAGATGGAAGTATCTAGCAGGACGACTCCAATAATTGAAAAGTACTAAGTAAATTTAATTTGTCAATGTGTTCTGTATTCTCAGCATCAAACAGTATTATCTTAAGTTTGCTTTGTGATTCCATTCTTTTCACCTTCCTGTATCTTTGTCTTTTTTCCTTCCTTCCTTCCTTCCTTCCTTCCATCCATTTTTCTTTGTACCTTTCTTTCTTTCTTTCTTTCTTTCTTTCTTTCTTTCTTTCTTTCTTTCTTTCTTGCTTTCTTTCTTTCTTTCTTTCTTTTTATAATCAGGTTTCAAGACACTCTTATCTGTTACTAGTACGTCTCACATTCAGCTTTCCATTTATCTCATTCCTTTCAACTCTGTTTCAACAGTGTCCTACACATTCTTCCTCTCGCTGCTCAACATTTGAAGCTTCTGGCTTTCTGTGCTTGTATTTGAAAGTCACTATTACTGCTACAAGGGTTACCTGCTTCTGGTTGCTCAGCTGTTTCAGTTTCATCATTCACTATTTATTTCATCACTTACATATCTCCCACTCCTTATTTAAACAATTTCTAATTAGATAATTGGTTTTTTCCATAAGAGTATATTATATTGCCTTTCCTTTTGTTTGTCTCTCCTCTCTTGATTCTTAAATCCTGACCTTTTTTCTGTTACAATTGTGCACTATCTTGTCTCCTATATGCCCCCTTGATCAAGGGGGCATACAGCAAAATATTGTATGTATTAACTTTACATCAGTTTCCAGTTGTATCATAACGGCTTCTAGTACATTCAGTATTTGTCAGCAATGATCAACAGTAATCATTAGCCTTTTTGCATTTAATTTTAGCCTGTGGTCTGTACGCTATTTATTTAATGCACAAGCATCTTCCCATATCATTTCCATTCATTTCAGTGACTTGGGTTATTATTGTGCTTATAGAGTCACTTTATTGTCTGTCTGCGACTTAACATTTTTTGTATATGAAGTGCACTTCAAAGATTGATACAGATCTTTATTTACCACATCTGATTCTGCTTACATAGAAATGTGTTTGTATTCCATTTTCACATGTTTGAATTGGTAACATCGTAGCACTATCGATCTCTTCTGCCTCTGTGCTTCATTGTTACTTTTTTGGTCTCAAATTCTTAATTATGGTTCTTTGCATATTTTTTGTGGTTTGACATTTTGCTCGTACAAACTTAACTTACTTTCCCACTTCTTTGCCAAGTGCTGTCTTATGACCTTTTACTGTCTTCATCTCAAATCATAAATGCGAACTTATTTTAATCGCTTGTTGCTGTCATATATTTCTGTATGCTTTTTGTTATGAAGCTAATTTTAATACTAAGTTTCATTTTTGCACAAAATGAAATTTGTAATAAGATTGAATGCATTGTAGTAAAAAGATTTGTTCTCTGTCAGCTGCAGAAGTAAATATTTCGCATTTTTTTACAGCGTGCTTTTGTTTATACAGCCTTTCAGGCCACTGTTAATAAACTTTGAACAGTTACGGATTGTGTTTTTTAAATTTAGTGTGTGTTTTAAGACTTGTAATTTTTACCTACATTTTAATATTTTTGACATACTGTTCTGTATATCGATGATGATGATTTTTTGCATGCCTGTAGAAAACTGTCCATCAGCAACACATTTTAATCATCCTTTTATATTAGGCATATTCACCTGCCACATTGTCAGGAAGAAAAGTGTAAAGATATTTGGATTTTTATATACTTTGATGACAAACAATGTAGAACTTGGATACATAATCAGTATTTCATAATGAAAATACAATAATAAATTCTAACCATTTACCAATAATTGACCCTTGGTATCAGTTAGACAATCTTGTGCTGTAGTGTGCAATAAGTTGCTTAAGAATTTGCACAGTGTTATTAAATACTGTCTCCTATATGCAGTAACCTTTACATTATAAAATATTTCACTTTATCACTTTTGCTGAAACTAATGTGTGGTGAGTTGGAGCGCTATTCTTTGAGTAAATGCTGTATTGCTTCTACTGTGTGTGCCACACAAGAAAACAAATACGATGACAGGTTTTCTTGGATAGACGCCTACTCAAGGTGTTGGGGTACTCTTCATTAACACACTGCATGAACTTTGCACTCTTTCCTTAATTGGTTGTTACAAACATGCTACACTTAAAATCCCTGCCTTAAACTCCCTTCCTGTAGTCAGTCAGTAGTACTATCATCATTTTCGCAGGCCCTTTCACTGAAACTGTCATTACCCACTTTGATAAGGCACATTTGCTAGTGAACTCATGATAATTCACATGTTCGTGGGGACTAGATAGCTCTTCTTTGATATCTTTGTAATGTCCCTAATAGAAACACTAGTCAAAATGTTGTCATTATATTATAGTATCTAGTCTAGGTAGGCATCATCTGAACATATCTTTGATAAAAGAATTTCTTTTGAAAACCATGACTTTTAGTTTAGCTTTTCAAAACTTCAGTTTTGCTTTTTCAGTTTTACGTTACAGATGTATGTAAACATCTAGATGGTGCACCTCCATTTGTCCTTTAATAAAGAATAATGTGGTCATTGTCTTGTGCTTTTTGAGTCAAGACACCATTGGAGCTAGAGTTTTACATTGTTTCACATCATTGGACCATAAAATAAGTAAGAACAGTCATTGGAAACACTTTATTTTTATTATGCTTTCGTTTGATATTGTATGCTGTATTGACTCGGTCTTGGATTTTACCAAGACAGTAGCGATCCAATTTAAGGCAGTTCGATTAATTTAGACTTGTATCTTAAAATGTCTCCTGTAGGATACTTAATGCCACTTTGATATGTCACAGTGTAATTAGTGAAGACTACATGCATGTTAAGGTTCAGTTTGTACAAATTTCACCCCTTTCCTCCATGAACAGTTAAGTGATAACAGTTTCATTCATCCCTCTATAATCTCCATGAAATAAAATCTTATAAAAAAGATTTTAGTTCTTTTTGTCACAATCTTTGTGTGTGTATTTTGCTTTCAGCAACCTAATTGCTCACTCACTCACTCACTCACTTACTCACTCACTGACTGACTAGCTTATGCTTCTTACCCAGATGCAGTTGACTTGGAATTATGTTATCTAGTGCATATGTATCAACTACAATGGCTGTTGGTATGTAAGAACTCTCTCTATTCATCTCTAATCTCCCAAAATTAAAAGCATTTTTTTATGTATTCAAAATAAGTGAGCTTTTTAAATGAGGTGATATAATGCTATCACTTTCATGCTTTTTGCTTACTGTTGTTGGGCCTTATTAGTTCGAGGAGCCCCAGCAATACCAGCGTCTTACAAGAAGGTGACAGCCAGTTTGACTGTCAAAATGTTGTGTCAATTATAATAAGATCTGATTGCAAACCCAAGAACATCACATATTTTTGAAACTGCAAGATGTCAGCCATATACAAAAATATTGCTTATTCAGTTATCTCGTATGATGATTTTTGCTTAAACCAAATTATGATATTGATGACTATGGAATATTCTATATCTTTATAAAAATTGTAATGTATCAGAGTTTTCATTGAAATTGTGAATGTATGTTGTTACTGTTTAAATATTGAACAATAGTAATGGTGGTGCAAAGAGACACCCGTATCTAATACTTGGTAACAATGATAACTTGTTGCTCCTAACAAGCTGGCAGGTGAATGTGCAGTAAGATTGCAGATGGATATTAAGTACTTCTACATATTTACAGCTTATTCCTGCATGAAATGCATGCTCTAGACACATTTTTTACATATGAAATGTTAGAGGATGTAATCATTAAAGATGCAGTAGGTGTGCAGTGTGTTACTTAAACTTTCTCTCTTTTTTTAAATAACCGTAAAATATTAATTTCATTAACTTGTACGTATTCTTTTCCAAAGCTTACTATGTTGCTTGTCTGCTAGCTTCAGCAGTCCTCGGTGGTCAACTGAACAACGGAGTTCTTTCTGTGATCTCAACACCAAGTCACCTGTGGCAGTTGTTCGACCACATTTCCCCTCCCCACCACCTGTCTCAGAATCCTATTCCATTCTTGAGAAGGAAACTTTCAACTCAGCAGGGAAAGATAGCAACTCTTCTGCCTTTCAGTAAGCATGCGTGTGCTTTGAATGTAGATATGTTGTTCTTACTGTAGTTAGTTGAATGTAGTTTGATTTTATGCATTTCTGAGCGCAATTGTAATTTGTGGTAGACTTCTTCATTCGTAGACAATTTGTTTTATGAATTAAAGTCTCTGTTAATGATGTTGCGGGTCATTGTGTTTGCAAACTATAGCTCATTGCAAGGGAGATTTGCCAAACTGATTAGTTGGAGAAATCCATTCAGTGTCGCTCACCACTTGTACTATGACTGTCATACTCTAAAATGTGTAGCAGTTTACACAGTTAAAAAGTATTTAAAGTCCTCCTGAAAATCAGATTTTTGTTTCCCATGTTCTTTATATTAAGTAAGTTTCTGCCAAAGCTTTGCATCAGTATAAAGAAAATTTAAAACTAAACTGTAAATTTAGCTTTTGTACAAAACCATGGAACCCCTAATAAATAAATTACTTGAGATGATTAGGAAAATAAGAACATAACATTTACAATATATACTTGCAACTTGTTGAAGTGTAGGTTTTTTAGATTAGTGATCAGGGACACCATTGTATATTTGCATAGAAAACCACCATTTGAAAAACATCAGTAATTAAAATGCATAAAATAAGGGAACGGCAACCAATCACATACAGTGGGCTGATGTGTGGTGTTCAGAAACACATAATAGAAAATAGTAGACACTAGCTTGCAGACGTTTGCTCGTCCCCCAAACCACCACCCCCCCCCCCCCCCCCCCCCCAGTCAAAGTGCACACATTAACACACACAACCATGCAGGCACCCAAATGTACAGATGTGGGGTTGCGGCGATACTGATTATTGAGTATCAATTATTGGAAACACCTGCTTAGGTAAATAAGGGGGTGGGGAAGGATCTGTGAGAAAAAGAGAAGGAAGTTAGAGACAAGTCTTCCAATAGATGACTCTGTCTGCACAAGACAAAAGTAGTTCAGAGTACAGCAATAAGGGGGAAAGAGGGCAAGAGGGGTAAATGAGAAGAAAGTGGTGGTGAAAATGTAGACAGAGAGTGGAGGGAGTAAGGAAGAGGGGTGGAAGAAAAAGCAGGAGGGAAAGAAAGAATGGAGAGTGACGGGGGAAGGATTAGAGAGAGAGAGAGAGAGAGAGAGAGAGAGAGAGAGAGAGAGAGAGAATATGAATACACAATCTAGATGTGGGAAGAGTGGTGTGGGCAGAAGAGAGAAGGGAAAAGGCACGGTGGGACAATGGGAAATAAATTAGCATCCATTTAGACCAGCGGGCTTAGAGAGTGCTTGACGAAACAGTATTATAAAAAGGAAAGTTGCTGCTCACTGTATAACTGAGATACTTAGTCACAGATAGGCGGAACAAAAAGACTCTCAAATAAGCTTTTGGCCAACAAGAACTTTGTTGAAAATAGATCTCTCTCTCTCTCTCTCTCTCTCTCTCTCTCTCTCTCTCTCTCTCTCTCTCTCACACACACACACACACACACACACACACACACACACACACACACACACACACACGGGGGTTGCAGCGTGACTGATTATTGAGTACCAGTTATTGAAAACACCTGCCCAGTGCACTTAACTCTCACAGACAACTGCGCGTGTGTGTGCGCGCGTGTGTGTGCGCGCGTGTGCGCGTGCGCGCGTGCGCGCGCGTACTATGCTGCTGAAAGCTTATTTGCGAGTCTTTTTGTTGTGCCCTATCTGCGACTCAGCACCCCTGCTGTATGGTGAGTAGCAACTTTTCTTTTCACAATATTTTTACGTTCCATCCTAGATTTTCCATTGTTGGATAGTGCAGAATGTACTAGAGATAATTCTCACCTGCGTATCTTGGAGAAACTTGTCAGAGTGTTCAAATTGACCATGTAGTGAAGCAACTGTTTAAGTATATAACATGTTTGATTTCACACATAGCCATGCCTTTTATTGGATAGGAGATGCTGTGACTGGACTGCAGCTGCAGCAGCAGGAGGTGGTGGTAGGTGGATGTGTGAGGCAGGTCTGACACCTGGGTCATCCACACAGGAATGACCTGTAGAGTGCAGGATTGGTGTAGGTATGGACAAGGATATTGTGGATGGGTGGCAGAACACTACTTTCGATGCTGTGGGTGGAATTTTGAGTAGGATATTTCTGAAATGCTTTGAATGTGATGTACTTGGAGAATAAGAGGAACTTCTCCTTTTTCTCTGCTCCCTCAATTTTTCTACATCATTAACTTGTTGTGCACTGTCAGCTTTCTGTGTACTTTATAACAAAGTATTTCTGTCGATAACAGAGATCGTGTTTGTGTTGGAGAAACAGAATTTGTGGACCCCCTTTCTGAAATGAAGCATGCTTTTGTGCAAAGTTGCATTTTATTGACTTCATTTCTTCTTTGACAAATGACCTCACTAACATCATATATTGCGTTAATGCTTAATAATCCAAATTTGTGTTGTAAAACATGACTAATGTGATATGATAATATTAGAGCTCATAAACATAAATCATGCATTTGTTTGTGTTGGGTTGTCTTCATCTTCTTAACTGTGCTTATACCTTTTGCTTTGCATATGCTGTGTCTTAACTTTAAAGTTAATTTAGATTCTTCCAATCTGAACTCGTACATAGGAATTTTCAGCATGTAAGAGAAGAACATATTTTTTTGTGTTCATGAAGAAATCGTTGCAGGGCATCTGAAGTTGAGGTTGCAATCTGTTGCATGGCAGATGAGAGTAAAGTATTGGTGCCTGAAAGTGACTGTTTAGTCAGCCTTGAGAGGATGCTTTCTCATGAAAGAGTCAAGAGGTTTGTACCTGATAGTTGTCTTGTTCGTTTCTCGTGGTAATTTGATGAAAGAAATAATGAATGGAAGGAAGTGAGGGAGAAGGGGCAGAATGAGAGAAAAAGGTTGATACTGAAGATAGTTATGCTTGTGTCAAACTTTGTTTGAAGTTAAATTTTAGAGAGCCATTATCAAAACCAGTAAATATCACCGCAAACTTTAACAGATTTGGTGTATCACGACACCTTTAGAATTTTCGTGTTTAATGCACTTTCAGAACATGTGTAAGCATTTTAGCCACAGGTCATTAAAATGAGGAACATCTTCAACAGTTAATTTCTGAGTTCAACTTTCACAGATAAGAGTGATGGTGCATATGAAACAGCTAATGAAAGTGATGCTGTGTGGTTATTCAGTCTGATCTTAGATACGTTAGGATGAAAATGTTGTAACATCATGAGCACCAGTGATGATAAATCTAGTAGTGGAATGCTTACTTAACAAACAGTTGGAGCAATATAATTTAATACAACTTGTGTGTAAAAATTCTTGAAATGTATTATAACAGAACTGAAAAAGAACCATATGAAAAAAGGTTTTCTTTCAGCACATCTTCCATTCAGAATTTTTTTTATGTTGTTGCAATTCAGTGCAGCAGTGCTTGGTTTTTAGGCTGTGATTGTGAATTACTTGTGAGATTCTAATCACATTGCCAGGCCCTCTTGCATTATAACATACATAAAGTAGCAGCATTCATGAATTTATTATAAATTTACATCAGTGGTTGCATAGTATTTGAACTGACACTACCCTTTGAGTGTGTCAACTGTATCAAAACTTTAACATTAGGTGAATAGCAATTGTAATACCTGTTATCTTAAGCATCTCATAGTTTCAGGGGTTTTGCTGTTTGTCTTCATTGTAGTGATTGAAAGGCAGCATATTGATACCTTACTATGCTAATAAATGTGATGAATGAGATTAGTCTCTCTCTGCAATCTGGATTTGTATTTACTACAGGATAACAAATTTATTTGATACGAGTGTCACAGAATTTGTTCCAAAAGTAGTTTTCCTGCTAACTGACATTTGAGTGATTTGATTCATTTCATCAGCACACTATTAAATACTAACTGAAAGAAAAGAGCGCTTCATGAATATAGCAAATGTTTCTAAAATAGAAAGTCTAGCTTCAGCCCAAAGATTTCTCTCATCATGTTAGATTAAATAATTTTTTTCACTGTTTCTTTGTAAATTCCAGTCCATCCCCACAGTACTCTACTTGAATGACATAAGTTGCCAAAGAGAGAAGATTTATCATACATCACAATATATTTTCAGTAACTGTTGCATAACAACAAATTGCACTCTAGTCACAGAATGCTGTTAGAAGTTGGCTCATGAATGAAACTAATACTAACGTAATTTGAATATGCATTTGTAGTTTGAAGCATTTCATATCAGTAATGTATAGTGCATTTGTAGTACATTGAAAAATTTCCTGTTAATAGTATGTAGTGCATTTGTAGTACATTGAAAATATTCAAATTTTAGAGTTAAAAGCCATCTGGGTAATGTGCAGTGTTTATTTGCCTCTTATTTATTGCTTTTTCTCCTTCCTGACAAATACAACAAAAGTTTTGCACAATTCTGGTACTACTAGGTGCATAGAGTACTCCTGAAAGGAAAAAAGGTAGGTAGATAGATAAATAAAAAGGGGACGAGGATGGAGTTACATACTTTGTTTTCACTGCCTGTTTGAGTTTTATTTCTTGTGGACGCATTTCACATATCACCATCTGACACTTCGGGAGACAAACGTGTAGTTTATTACATTTATAAACACAAGTTAATCTGTCTGAATTGCTCTTACATCATTACAAGTTCCTACATGATACTTAATTTGTTTCTTGGTGTAGCATTCTAAGGTAGTTACTCTATTTGGGGGGGGGGGGGGGGGGAGAGAGAGAGAGAGAGAGAGAATCTTACTTCATAGGAAGCTCTTCTATTGCTTTAGTGACATGCTCTTTATAAACATTCTGGGAAAAAAACAAATGTGACATGAAGAGAGAATATTAATAATGCAAATTAAGTATTCAGATATTGTGCAAGCATCTGATAACAATCTGAAATTGTGGATCATGAATCATTAGATGGATAGCTTGAATAGCAAATGACACAATACTGAATAGATTTGTGGAAAAAGCAAATATATGGCACTACTTGAGCAATGTGAGATATGGATTGATCAGACATCTGCAAAGGCATCGAGGCATTGTTAGTTTGATAATGAAAGGACATGTGGTGGGTGGAGTGTATAAAAAGTCTAGAATGAGGCCAAGGCTTGAATACAGTAAGCTGGTTGATTTGGTTGTGGATTTCAGTAGTTGCGCAGAGATGAAGAGGCTCTTAATGGATAGACTAGTGTGGAGAGCTGCATCGCACCACTCTTTGGACTGAAGACCAGATAACAACCGTTAAAGTTTGAATTCAGTCAGCCCTTTTTTTTCCCCTGTGGTGGTTGCAGTGTTAGTGTTTTATGTGTAGTACTCTACATATACACAGCCTCTACTAATTTATTAGTATCCCCAAGAAGTATTAAAATATATGATTCCCAGTGAAGTTAAATTCCCGGTATTGCCTGCAGTTTTTCCTTGGTAGAAAGATTGGTATGGGGTCCACTCAGCTTAGTGATGCCATTGAATGAGGAGCTAAAGTTCAAAGGCTCAAAAAGCAGACAATGGCCAAGAGGGTGGTGTGCTCACACCACGTCCTTCCTACCACTTCTGATGAGACCATTGACAGAGGATGACGCAGCAGTTAATCGGTACCCCATGGCTCATCATTGTCAGAACACAATTATTTTCTGTCAGATAGCCCATGCTGCAAGGATGCAGAAGCTTTCTTCCAGAAGGCCTTTTAAACCCCCCCCCCCCCCCACACACACACACACACACACACAAACACATAAAATGTGTTTGGCTGTGTGCTATTGGGTTTGGCCCCAGTAGCCACACACAGTGGTCACGTGCGTGCAAGCACATGGACATGTGCACGCTGTGTATTTCAGGAGGAGGACTTCTGGCCGAAAGCTTACGTGTTGTAGTCTTTTTGTTGTACCTGACTGAGAGTCAACATACTATATATAGACACTCACATACTTCTTTGTTAATATTGCTTGTCTGTACAAGAAATTACTGTTGCTGAATGGTATTAAGAAAATTCAGAATGACAAGCAGTAGTTCAAATGGATGTGCTGAATGCCCCCCCCCCCCCCCCCCCCTGAGGGGGGCTTGCCACTCTTTGGCGGGTTTGTGGTGTGCTACCGTGGGGCCCCAGCCTTAGCAGCATTTTCTCCCTTCCATGGTGCACACCTATCCTCTTGCTGTTATTTTTCCTCTCCCTTGGGGAACATGTGTGGGGTGGTATTGGGAATGTTCCACATTCTGTCGCTGATGTACGAAGTCTCACCTTTGTTTTTCACTTTCTTTTCCTTTGTTTCCATTCCTCGGCTTCGGCATTTGAGGATGCTCTTTTTTTTCTTCTTCCTCCCTGTGTGCTGCTAAAGGCCGACCCACATGTCTGACATGTAACAGATGACTGGCTAATGCATAATTCCCAGCCCAGCTGCATAGACAGGAGGTTTCGCACGTACCCCCTGGTACTGACCAGGCCCAGGGAGAGGTGATTGCCTGTGCTGTAATCTTCCCAAATTGCCAGTTGGTTCCTGTGTTGGAAGGTTCTGCAGCAGTAAGGATAACAGTGGTGAGATAATCCACTTGGTCATCACAACTGGGGAAATCTTGTTCTGCAAAGGTCGTCAGGGAGGAGTAAAGCTGCTAGTCAGCCATTTGGGTGTGCATGTGGATGGGGTAGGAGTCAGCAAACGGAGAGCAGACAGGAAAGGTCGCACTCAAGGTGTCAGAGAGAACAGACCACTCAAGGTGATGGGCAAGCTGGGCAGTGCAAAAGAATAGGTCCACATGAGAATAGCTGTGCGAGGAGTCGGAAAGGGTCAAGGTGTGCTCCAGCGTTAAGGCAGAAGAGGTTAAGTTGATTATAAGGTCAGCCAAGAGGGCACCTCTCTGACAGGTCCTGGGAGAACCCCAAAGGGGATGATGCGCATTAGTCGCCAAGTAGCAAAAACAGGAAGGTAGCTGCCCAGTAAGCTGAAGGAAGTCTGCCCTGGTGACATCAAAGGATGGAGCGACATGAATGGTACAGACGGAGAAAGTTAGGGGAGGAAGGAAAAGGTGAACTGCGAAAGCTTGAAGATGAGTAGTAAGAGAGATGGGTTGACTACGAAGGTCATCCCATATCAGCAGCATGACACCCCCATGAGATGGAATGCCGACCACAGGGGAAGGTCAAAACAAATTGGTAAGTAATGTGAAAGCTCAAAGCGGTGGTGAGAGTGCAATTTTGTTTCCTGAAGGTACAGTACAGCAGCTGTAAATCCTCTTTGTGGGACCGAAGGCCACAGGAGCAGGAAGATCCTGCTCCATGGAGTCCACAGAAGCATTGGCTTACTTGTGTGGTCAGTCTGTGGAGTCCACCAGTGATAAACGGGTTGTGGTGTGCACTGGTGAGACAGAGGTCAGCTGGGCTACGGTACCACACGGCAACACCATCGAACAGGATCTTAGAATTGCAAAGTTGAAGACTGTTTGCCTTTAGTGGACTTCTTTGAGCTTTTCCGGGTAGAGGAAGACCCGGGTGTTTGGCTGGAGTGATGAAGGAAGTCTTCACGGGAGTACTTCTGTCCTTTCCTGCCTACTGGTGATGCAGTCGGTGGCTTTGCCTCCTGAGGTGAGATTTTGACAGTTTCTTGCACAGTGGGATGGGGGGATGGCGATGCTACCTTGACACTGGGCAATTTCACAACCTCGGAGCCGAATTTTAGGCCGCATGTCAGCGTGGCCATGTCTTCCATGGAGCGAGGGGTAACAAGAACAGAGCTATAGGTGCCAGACGGGAGAACACAGGGTTTGCGACTACCCAGTAACTTGCGAGCTACTGGATAAGGCACTTTTCCTTTACCCAAATCTCTTTGACAGCTCATTCCTCTAGATAAATGGGAAAATCCTGAGAGGAAGCGGCATGGCTGCCACTGCATTTGATTTAGCAGGGAGAAAGAGGCAAACAATGGCCCTCATGTGCATCCGTGCCACATGTTTCGCATTTCGCTGGGTGTCAACAAGATGTTCTCGTATGGTTAAAATGATGACACTGGTAGCAGCACATTGGGTTCAGAATGTGCAGCCAGATTGTGATAATTTCGTAGCCTGCTTTGAGTTGGACGGCAACACCACCCTATGAAAGGTGAGGAAAAGAGTGCAGGTGGGCACTAAGGAGCAATCTACCTTTTTCATTACAAGATAGATGGCAATGACACCCTGATCAGAGTGGTAAGATTGTATTTTGGCCTCAGTTAGACCGTCAAGCAGTGTCGTGTAAATTACACCACAGGAAGAATTCAAAGTTCTGTGGGGCTCAACAAGAACAGGGTAGCCATGGAGAAGCAAGGCAGCAAACCGTACTTGTGCTTGAGAATCTGAAGTAGTCTCCAAAAGCAAAGTGCCATTCTGTAAATGAGAGCAGGATTTCACAGTGCTAGCACTTGCATCGACACCTTTCTGAATAATAAACGGATTGACTGTGGCGAAGGACTGTCAGGCTTCAGTACGTGAGACCACAAGGAACCATGGGGCAGCAGGAAGAGTCTTCGAATTAATAATGTTTACATTTTTGTAGATACTGAGTGGGAAGCTGATTGACTCATTGTGAATAAATCCCACATAATTGCCAGTGTCTCTTATGGCACACTCCTTCCAACTTGTGTTCCAGTCCCTTGGTGGACAGAGGCATGCTGCGAAACAATTCGTGCACGGAGGTGTGCTCTCTGTGTTCTTAACCAACGTCCTACAATGGCAAACTGCATTAATTATAAACAGATGCATGCAAAGTGTCATCTTGTTCTTTGGGGAAGCAAACGAGCTAGCTGGCATTCCTTGACTAGTTCTTTTAACAGTGTCACTCCTTCCTCTGTCATGTGGGCAAATTTCGTATGGCTCGCCAGGACCAAGATCCATTCCTCAATTCCTGGTCTGACAGTAGCAGATGGTGTTATAGTGGACCCTATTGCTATCTCCAACACCTTGGGCCACCATTTTGCAGAAGTTTCGAGCTCTTTGCACTATCACTTTGCCTTCCTCCATCGAAAACGAGCGGAGGAGGCTTGTGCAGTACCTTTCTTTTCTCTTTTCTGAATTGTGAGTGCTACAATGCTGTCTTTAGCATGAGGAGCTCGATCAAGCTCTCAGTTCATCCCAATACTCCGCCCCAGAGCCAGATGCCATCCACATTCAGATGTTGCAGCACCTTTCTCTTACAGGCAAGCCCTTTCTGCCAACCACATCTGGGCAGAGGGCACATTTTCCAGACACTGGCGTGAAGCCAACGTTGTACCCATACCAAAGCCTGTCAGGGACAAAAACCACCTTTCTAGCTACTGGCCCGTCTCTCTTAAGTTGTGTTTGCAGGGTGATGGAACGTATGACTGACTGCCCAGCTGCTAAGGTGACTCGGGTCTCGCACTTTGCTGATGAATTCACAGTGTGGATTTCGAGCACAGCGTTCTGCAGTTGACCATTCGTTACTTTGTCCACGCATGTCATGAATGGCTTTCTGCAGAAACCCCAGACTGTGGCCATGTTTTATGATTTGGAGAAGGCCTAAGACACCTGCTCGAGAACTGGAATCCTTTGTACTCTTTACATGTGGGGCTTCCATTTCCACCTGCTCTGTTTCCTTCAGGCATTTTTACCAGATCGAGTTTTCAAGGTGCATGTGGGTTCTGCCTTGTCGGATAGCTTTATCCAGGAAAACGGTGTGCCTCAGGGTTCTGACCTGAGTGTCTTCCTCTTTGCTATCAACATTAAACCTATCATGGCCTGTCTCCCACCAGGCATCTCTGGCTCCCTTTTTGTTGGCAATTTTGCCATTTATTGCACGGACCTTTCTCACTGAGTGGCGTCTTCAGCGCTGTATTGATCAGCTTTTCTCCTGGAGCATCGACTATGGCTTTGTTTTCCCATGACAAAACCATCTGCATTAATTTCTGGCAGTGCAATTGGTTTCTCCCACCGTCTCTACATCTTGGGCCTGTTGCCCTTTGGTTCGTTGAAACTACTAAATTCCTGAGGATAATAGGAAACACTCTTGGTTCACCCATGTGTCTTCCTTGGCAGCCTGCAGTAAGCAGAACCTGTCTCCTACGTGTCCTCAATGGTACTTCCTCGTGTGCCGATCGAACCACCCTCATGTGTTTGTACCGGTCACTTGTCCATTTGAAATTCGACTATGGGTGCTTTGCTTGTGTTCGCATGCCTATCCCTCTTATGCCATCTCAACGTTATCCACCAGCATGGAATCTGTTCGGCCATGGGCGCCTTTACACCAGCCTGGGTGAGTGTCTGTATGCTGAAGCTGCTAAACTCCCACTGTCTTCCTGCTGTGACTTCCTCCTCAGCAGGTATGCGTGCCGTTTGCCTGCCATGTGTGGCCACCCCTCCTAATGCCTCATTCTTTGATGATTCCTTTGACGGTCAGTGTGTGGCTTATCCATCTTCTCTGTTGCGTCTTGGAGTCTGCTTTCGCCACTTGCTACGGCGGCTTAACTTCACACTACATGAGACGAGACTTTTTCAGTTGATGTGAACCCTTCACCACCTTGGCTTCGTGAAGCAGCCCATGTTAACCTTGGCATTTATTTGCTTCCTAAGGACCCTACTCCTGCCTTGGTCTATTGCCTCCAGTTGCATGACCTTCGCATGGAACTTGGTAATAGTATCTTTGTCTACACTGATGGCTCTCGGACTGACCTGGGGTCGGGTGCCGTCGTCATTGGCTTCTGGCACACTTATCAGTATTTATAGCCAAGCTCTTTGCCTTGTATCCGGTCACGGAGTACATCCGACGACACAACATTTCCAATTGTGTCCTCTGCTCAAACTCACTCAGTGCCCTCCAAAGTTTGTGTGCGCTGTACTCTACTCATCCAGGAAAACCGTCACCTGCTCACTCTTCATGGAGGCAGTCTCGTGTTTCTATGGGTCCCTGGTCATGTTGGTCTGCTGACACTGCTGCAGTCGTCATCCCTTAGCCCACGAGTAGCTATATTCCCTCCGATGATCTCTGTGTTGCCATCTGTCAGGAGGCCAATGGTCCTCCCTTCATGGGAGCTTAGACATATTGAGCCTCTCCCAGCACCTTGGACGACCTCCTCTCGGCCCTCCCGCTGGGAGGAGATTATTTTAACTCGGCTGCATATTGGGAACTGGCTTTTTAGCCATCATTATTTGCTTTTTGGCGCTATCCCACCACTTTGTAAACATTGCGCCCAAATTTTAACTGTCCGCTGCTTCCTGCTGGAATGCTTGCCTTTCTCATTATTTAAATCACTAGGGTTTCAAGTTGTGTGAAATAGAAGAAATACATAGAATACCTGTTATGGAAGGTCAGTGGAAGGTGGATTTTTTAAAAGACACTGGAAAAATGTCTCCCAAAGACAGTGCGTGCAAGACCATAATGCGGCCTTTTCTAGTGTCCCAGAGTGCAGTGTCCAAGTGAATTGGGTTTGCTATATGTCACATGAAATTGTAGCTTAGGTTCTCAAGGAACATACTTGAGGATAACTGGATACAAGCTATACTGCCTTCATAAAACAATGTTTGGTATATCTAGATGACCAAGAAATTCCAAAGATAGTGTGAAAGTTTTGAGTAACCTGTCAACAATTATTTTCCTTCACACTCAGACTATTTACTGAAATAATTTTTAATCTCTAGATGAAATTAAATATGATGGATGGAAGTGACAGATTTAAAATGTATTCAGAGGATTCACACTAGAAGCACCACTAGAACACTTGAACAGGGTGCACATAAATTAAATTTGTCCATATTCACTTTCTAATCATGACCTTTACGTTACTTGTACTTACAATACAAAATCCACCTTAGAATATGAGCAATGAAATGAATTGTTTGTAGATGCTCCTGTTAAGAAAATGGCAGATGCACTTTTGTCACACAACGCATAGTATCAGTTGTTAATAATGAATGTAGATTTCTAAAACTGCACAAAAGTACCAGTAGTAATTGTTGAATTGAGGCACATGCTATAGGAAAGAACAGCAAACATGGCAGAAAGCCAGCAAAATGCATAAGAATATTGAGCAAGATGCTGTACTGCTGTTGAATTCTGAAAGTATATGGCATTTATATATAGAAAACAAATCAAAAAATCACACATGCATGATCTGCATATCTTGTTAACAGGTACCAAACATGAAAGGTTGCAGTTGGTCCACAATAATGTACTTGTAGTTCACAGCTGTCATAGTGTCTTCAATTACTACAGCAGATCCCATAGTGGCCCAGATGAAGGACACTTATACCATAATACTCATCCAGTGTCCTGCACCTGTGTTGCAGTGCTGGTTTCAAGAAGCCATTTGCCTGGATGCTAGCACAGCCATCAGCTTTGTGTAACAAGAAATGATTCATTGTACCCTACAATCATAATTTATGATGTCATTGGATCAATATGGGAACACATGGTGATCTTCTACTGTAGAGCCCAATTTCCAACAATGTGTACTGAACAGTGTGCAGTGAAACACTTATGCCTGCAGCAGCAATGTACTGGCAACCAGATCTGCCACAAATTGCCCCATATTCTACTTCATAGAGCAGGCAAGTCTCTGACATCCGTGTTCTGTGATGAGACGCCAATGTCCAACGCATCGACAGGTGCTTGAAGCTTTACCATCTTGCAACTGTGTTTCATAGATGCTCAAGGCAGTCATGCGAACAGCCAGCAAGCGTCACTGTTTGGGAGATGTTCATTTCCAGGTGCCAAGTATAACAGTCTGCTGTTTTGTCAGTCACATGTGTATTTTCACATTTGTGGCTCATTTCATCACTTGAATGATTTTACGTTTGTGTGTGTGTACTTCATTTGTATACTTCCCTTACCATGTCACATGCCTGCAATGCTAACAGGTGAACAATCTCACGTTGGGTAGTGGTCATAATGTTTCCTGTCATTAGTGTACTTAGTGCCAACACTTACAAATTCATACATTTCTCACTTTTAGAAGAAATAGACAAATGGTCCCTAATGATGCAAAAAATATGAATTTACATCTTGTGATGTAAACAAATTTTTGTGACATTTGCATGCATGTTGGTGCTATTGATATTTTCAGATATGAAAATATTAGGCTTCATTAAACTTAATTTCTTAAGTTGATAATACTATTCCTGATCTCTGCCCCGAGTTTGTGATTTTTACATATGTGATTTCATAATTGTTAGAAAGATCCATTCATATAACTTCACAGATATTCTGAGACTGTCCTTAATAGTAGTAGAAATAGTTCATCTAGAGGGCACAGAATACAAAGTTATTTTATGAATGAATAGCAGATAAGTCATTAATTTCTTCTCAAATGAATAGGAGCATTTATATTGTTTTATTGTTGGTGCAAAACACTTCACTTTCACTCATTTAATAAGTGATTCTCAAATTGTAAGTATTTCATGCTGTGTGTGGCACAATACAATATATAAGTATCTGTTAATGTGTTCCATAAGTTAGTTATGATGGAGGTTATTATGTAAAATTTTAGCTATAGAAATTGCAATACTTATTTCAGATCTCCTAGTGAAGAAGAAGAGGAACCACCAGTACAAGGACCTCTTCCTTTCGAACCTGATGATGCTCCATGGAAGAAATCTGAATCTGGAATTCGTAAATTGTACGTATTTTGTTGCATTCTCTATGTAATGTTCAAAATTTGTTTCTTATTGTGCAGAAAGGAAAATTCAGTTAACAAATTCATTAACTTCACAGACAAATATTCTGGGCAGTAGGAAATTAAACTGCCAGTACAACAAATAGAAAAACACATAAAAACAAAAAATCTGTTTTCCTAATTATCTATTCCACAGTTTCCTTCTTTAGAGAAGTAAGAGACTTAAACGGGAAGGAGGGGATGTGGTGCTGAGTCACTCAATCTCCATTTAAGAGGAAACCATGAAATACGAGAAAGAAAGGAGGTGAAAATCCATTGATTTCAATATTAGGTTAGATAAATCAATCGCAAAAGTTTGTGTCTAATATAATAAAGCTGCCAGTTCACGTTAATTTGCTGTTGACACAGGTGTCACTACAAATTGAGTGTTAGCAAAAAAGGGGGGAAGCAGTTAACAGGTTTGAAAAGTCATTCAAAAGCTGGAACCTGTAAATTTTCTAAACTTATTCATCAATAAAAGTAATTATGTCTGTACTCCTCTGCAATCAACACAAAAGTGTTTAGCAGAGGTTTCATAGCACCTATTTCTGATAATTGTCAATCATTCTGGCATCTAGTAAATGTAGACACCTAAGTGTTTCCTTGTGACCTCCAATTTCTCATATTTTGTGATGATGCTAATTCCTTTCTATTGAGGTGAGAGTCAACAAAATACTTCAGATTTGTAAGGGAAAATTGGTGGTGATAGTTTCGTGAAGAGATTTGGCCTCAATGAAAAATCCTTTAGTTTAATTACGGCCACCCCAACTTGTTCATTTTTTTCCCCATTTCATGATAATGCAAAATACACTGCCCTTCCTTGAACTTTGTCAATGTCACCGTTTGGTTTTGTACAGCAAGGATCCCATATTGCGCAGCAATACTCCTTAAAAGGACAGACAAGTCTAATGTAATAAGTCTCTTTAATAGTTTTTTCACATCACCTAAATGTTTTGCCAGTGAAATGCAGTTTTTGGCTGCCATCATCTCCTCCCCCCCCCCCCCCCCCCAAACATTTTTTATAGTGGTTCAATTAAAGTTGTTCATAATGCCTAAGAAATTTGTTGCCCAGACAACCTTTAGATTTGTGTCATTTATAAGTAACCAAAATTTAACTATTTTTTGTCTTCATGTGGTGACTTCTCAAATTTCTTTTTGTTCATGATCAGTTGTCCCTTTTAGCAACATGCTGAGGTCTTGTCTAAATAACTGCGTAATCCAGTTTGATCTTCTGGTGAAATTACTAGACAGTAAAGGAAAGTCATACGCACACAATCTCGGAGGCCTGCTAAATCATGTATACAGATTGAGAACAGTATAACTTTGGTTTCATTAAATGACTTCTATTTGTTTACTACAAAATGTGACCCCTCTGTTAGGAAATGCAGTCTCACAGCTGCCTTATAGGCAAGCATTATGATTAGAAGCCATTTGTGGGAAATGGTATCAAAAGTTTTCTGGATATGTAGAAATATGGAAATAACTAAAGATCTCCGATACCACTCATGACCTTGTATGGATAAAAAGGTATAACAATTTACGCTTCAGTTCTTTCTGTGAGCACTCGGAGCCCTTGCTCTTGCCAACACAGCTACAATAATTTAAAACTTTAATAGGTATGTTTTATAGGTTTACAATCGTGCATTTTTTACCCTCCCCTTTGAGGCTGTACTCTGGATTTAACTTTTTCAAGACCCTCTAACAAAAATTTAAAAAAAACTACAAAAAAATGGTTCAAATGGCTCTGAGCACTATGGGACTCAACTGCTGTGGTCATTAGTCCCCTAGAACTTGGAACTACTTAAACCTAACTAACCTAAGGACATCACACACATCCATGCCCAAGGCAGGATTTGAACCTGCGACCGTAGCAGTCGCACAGTTCCGGACAGTGCGCCTAGAACTGAGAGACCACCGCGGCCGGCAAAAAAAAAAACTACAACCAAGTTCATTACACACTTAAATTTGTCGAGTATGAATTATTTACATGGTTTATAACTGTAAGTGCATGTTAACAAACATGTTAAAAAATAAACCATTTTTATTTTTATTTTATTGATAGTCATACCTTACTTTTAGATTATGGCTAAATGAATTAAGTTTTTACATTTCTTCATTACATCTATATTTTTTGCCAATTTCAAAATTAAAACTGTTGGTTAGGAACACTTTCTGCAATATCTAGCTACAATGAAGGTATAGGATCACTTTTAGAACCTCAAATAAATGCACATGGGGATATTAATTAATTTTATTGTACCCACATGGAAGCTTTTATTTCTTGGATAACTTTCCTGGAATTAGGTAAATCTTCCTACAAACTATGGAAACAACAGTTTCAGAAGTTGTGATTTTAGTATACTGTTAGTGGTAACACCTAACATTCTTTATGAAAGAGACTACAGAGAGCAATTCCATGGCAATAAGTCCCTAATCCAGTTTGCATACAGTTGTTGTGTGAGCAAAAGTATCCCACTATTCATGAGCCAACTCACAGCCAGTAAATAAGACCATAATCTTTGTAAACCAATGTAAAGAACCCAGTCAGTATTAAGGAGAGATTACAAATCAAAACAATGAATGTTGTAAGCAAGCTGATCATGGTACGTAATGGATGGCTCTGTAGAACAGGGTGAACTAGTGTTATCCTATCACACTGTTGGTGTTAGTGGCATCACACCACTATCGATGTTTTACAGTGCATCTGCCTCTTGCAACAGCATATGCTCACATGCACTGTTTGTGGTAGGCTCTGGCCTGTAGCCATGTCCTCTACATGCCACTTACTGATATCCTCATCTGGTAAGAGTCTGAACATCTATGCATATTCATTGCTGTTGGATGGGGCTATAATAGACCTCCCCCCCTTAAATTGCCACTTAGGGTCGGCAATGGCATAGCCAGCGCATTGCCTGGTTGTGAATGGATGCCGGTGTCATACTTCAATCAACAGTTCTGCCAACCTGGGCGGTGAAACAGGTGTGGTGGCATGCCTCATTTAAGAACAGCTGCTTCAATAGTGCATGATCTGCAACCATTAGCCTGGGGTCAGATACTATCGTGGGTGTTGGTAAGTGGTTTGCTTTCACAAGTTTTCCTGTCCTTGAGCAACAAGAGTAGGGGCAGAGGTTCTGGCAAAGCATTAGAGTAGCTCAGTCGCCATACGCTTTCTCTTTGGTGTCTGTTGCTGTTGTAATAGGGCAAATATTGGGGTGGAGGTTGTAGCACTGTTAAGGATTTGGCAACATGGTTGAAAGGGCATTTACAGGTATGGGGCAGTGGTAGGCATTAAGCAGTGGTTGGAAGGGCTCCATTTTTACCCTGCTGCTGCAATCAGAACAAGTTACAATGTCAGACTAGCAGAGTGCAGTTGGCCACAGCTTTCCATAATTGAAACATCTAGTGATTAGCAATGTTGCCCTAGATGTGGAAGGTCATGTAGTAATATGGCTTTAACCACAGATATTATTATTATTACTTCCCCCCCCCCCCCCCCCCCCCCACCACCACCACCATTTTTACCATCTGAGTTTCGAATGTCGTGACAAGCCAGTCAATCTGTAAATTAACGCTAGGTGGAATGGAGTGATGATCAAAGATTGGTTACCACTACATTGAAAAAATCACTCACTCAGGTGATAAAAATTGTGGGCCAGTGTCACATACTATGTGGGGTGCTTCCTCTATGACGGATATGTTCTTTCATCATGGTATTCATGCTCCTCTGAAACAGTACTATACATGCATTCAACATTTGGGAGACATCAAAAAAATTACATGTAAGTTTTCTGTTCATTGTTAAATGTGAAAATATTGTAGCTTCTTTAAGGTTTTTCCTTGAATCACCCTTTTAAATGTCGTAATTGTTATTGCTAAGGAATAAGACCCGACTGTATTTGCTGTGCTGTTCTCTCAGGTGACTTTGATAGAGAACTGAAGCACACACAATTTGTTGCTTGGTGACACACATTATTTTGCAACAGTACCACTCTAATACCATATTGTGACGCATCAGTGACTAATGTAAAGGCACCTACACACTAGGCCATTGAGTGACAGAGACTTGATTTGGCCAAACATAGATTGCCAGTGCATTGGCATTTGGCTTATCATTCGCAACAAACAAAGGGTTAGGGGCCAAGGGATTTGGCAATATGGAATCGCAATTGGCTCTGATATATTTCCAACATTGAAGCTGTTTTGTTGTTGTTACCGAGTATCATTTTAATAAGTTTCACCAGCCAGTATCAGGACAGAACAACAGGATTTTGTAGTAGTCACATGATGATGATGATGATGATGATGATGATGAAGAAATGGCACTGGACGGCGACCTCTCTTTTAGAAAGTAGGGATGAATGTGGTGATACAAAGTTAATACCTACTTCAAACTGAATCAGAATATGGGGTATTCCATTTTTTTCTGTAATTAAAGCTACAGGGCTCAAATTTTTATTGAATTGTGTAGACACTAAAATGTCAAAAGACAACATCTCTTTAAGGAGAACGGTACCTACAGCAGAAAGTCAGCCAGTCACTTCCACTTTCATTTTTATTCTCATCATTGTTTATGGTGGAAAGATGTTGATAAAGACACCACTTTCTTTTCACATCAGATAAAACTTTATTGACTTAAATGCTCTCTCCATATTCCACTCTTTACCCAGTATTTTAAACACAGTAAATACCCATCCATAGCAAGAGCAGGCATTGCCTGCAGGGGAAACACTAATTGTTGAAATTCTGTTTTTTTCAGAACAGCCAAAAGTTGCACTCGGTGTGTTTTATTGACTGGTTTTGCTCTTTGATTGAACAGCCAATTACTGTATTTTAAAGTGTAAATTCCGGAGTCCCAGATATTGTTCTTGTTAAATGAAACTGGGAAACTTATCAATGAAATATGTCAAGACTTTTGGCTGTTCTGAAAAACGTAAATACAAATCTGATCTAGATATGAAATAAAATCACTACTGCATCAACAAACATTCGACAGAGTGTCCACACTGGGAGAGGGGTATCAATGACAATGAACCGCCAACACTCTGACGTTACCACCAGGAGACAGAACCACAATAAAGGCCAAATGCTTCATTGGCTCAGATTTTCTGCCCCTAGATGTTACACAATTCTCAACCAACAAAACAGTTAACGGCCTCATGTTGGCCCCTGTTGGCTTAGTGTATATATGCCTTAAGGGGTTTATTGGGTGTGGAGATTAATAGGCAGGAAGTGTTGTGTTGGTTACTGTGGGAGTCAGCATCGACACAAACAAATAAGGAGAGAATTTGCAGTGGCCAGTGGCAGGAAAATCCAGAAATGTTTGTACATGACACTTGCAGATTAATAAAACACTTTATTTCTAAAAAGAAAAGAAACATAAATTAACTTCTCATTATGAGGTGGCTTTAGGGGCTTCCTGTGCGTCCTACGTGCAACTATTTTTACGTACCATTACTACCTGCAGAACACAGACTAGGTGTCACCTTCCTATTACTCAGTAATGGTGCTCAGTCTATGACCAAACTGAGCCCAATCAGCAATGGGCAGCTGGATAAGTCAGCCTTGAAGCCTTGACAAGGGGCACTGAATTCTTGTCTTCCTGGAGGTGTGGTGCTGCCCGCTCTTTCCATTGTTGCACAGATCGGCGCCTTCTTGATGTCTCACGGCACTGCGTCAGTGCGCAGTTAATGCTTTAGGACTGCACAGGAAGCTCTGAGTACTTTTTAACTCCCTGGGAGCCCTCTGACAGACAATAGACGAATGAAAACACAGATTTTTTGTGAAGCTGGTTGAGTAAATGGTCTACCTGTTCCACATTCGGTTTGAATTTTCTGTAGTATGTTAATTTTATCTGAAATAATCATAGTTCTTTCAAGGTTTTCAGAGGCGGAAGATTATTTATTGCCTGTGCATTCTTGCTGATGTTAGTTACTACCCTCCTTCTAATATCTTCTTACATATTATATTGGAGTCTCTGAGTGTATGGATATTTTAACTTATTGTTCTTATAAGTCCCCTTGTACAGCGAGGTCAACCAGGTAATTTACACATAGATTCCCTGAGGATGAGTTGATGCAAACACCTTTGTAATATAGCCAGCACACAAGATTTGCAATGGCAGTTTATTGTCTTCATACATGCCATAAGGCATATTTACTATTAGGATCTGCTGGGTTTCCATTTTAAGTGTCAGTTGCAGTTATGCATCAGCGAAATCTATTTTGGAGAAGTATTGACTCACAGCTAGTTCTGCCAATAACTCTCCTGGCAATGGGGTAAGGCATAGACAGACATTATTTGGTAGTTCATGGCAGTCTTAAAAGTGAACACATCTATGTATAGGTCCAATACATTTGTGAGCCTTGGTAATGCCCATTGACTACCTGCAATGGAGGTAGTGACTTCCATTCCGTGTAAGCAATCCAGGTTTCATCTTTTGCATGACAAATGACACTGGATTAATTCTGCGAAATTGAAGCTGTGTTAAAGCTTTTAACGCTCTGACTGCTCGAGACGCACCAATCTGCTTGGCACGCTGAGGCGCTGCAGCCTGCGGCGTAATCAGGCTACCTGCACTGCGTGCCTGTCCCTCGGAGTCGCCACCACGACCGGCTCGGCTCGTGCTGCCCGACCCGCCCTGTGCTGTATACTTCTCGGTTGATTGCGACTCGCACAGAGCCAGTGTGAATTTTTGGCAACTTTGACTTGTAATATCTCAAGTAATAGCTTCTGTAAAGAAATCAAATTTGGCCATCTTGTACAACTTTATGCATTCTCTTAAAAATAGTAATGAAAAAAATTTTAGTAGCCATATTGAGC
The DNA here is from genome assembly GCF_023897955.1 of Schistocerca gregaria. Lineage (NCBI taxonomy): Eukaryota > Metazoa > Arthropoda > Insecta > Orthoptera > Acrididae > Schistocerca > Schistocerca gregaria. The sequence goes on from NC_064927.1 coordinate 253,908,341, forward strand.
AGAAAATTGTTGGTAAATTGGCAAAAGATTAAGTACTGAATGAATTACGTGCAAATTTGAAGATTTGTAAAAAATGTCAAAAACGTGGGATCTTCTTTCTGATTTTGGTAAAAAAAACTATGGTCTGTAAAACATACCAAGCTGTATAACTGGAATGAAAGTTGGGCATGAAAATCGGGCCCAAAAACAGTGAAAACTTCGGATTTGCATAGCTAGTATAGTGACTGCAAGATGAAAATAAAATTTAGTGTGCAATAGATTAACAGCCCAACAATAAGGAATAAAAAATTTTATTCCCCTATTTTCCAATAATCTACAAATTAGTTTAAAAAATGTCAATTTTTGTGAAAAGATGAAAGCAGGGTATATTCAGTACAACTTTTACAAATACGGTTTTCTAGTAATGCTTCAAAATCAGTCTCATTCAAACAACAAATTTTAAGTGCCTCCACCCTTCCTAGAACAATGAATTTAATTTCCAATACCGGCTAACAGAGGCAAAGTAGCAAGAAAAATCGCACTGAGAACAGAGTATTAACTTTGGCGTGTTGTTTTACATTGATTAAAGGCATTTAAATCTCTTATGGGGAAAAGGTTTTGTACAAGTAGACCGAATGTGATTTACATTTGTACTACTGAGGATAAAAGAATATAACTGTCCATGTTAGATGTTAATAATTCAAATGTATCTTATGTAAATTAATAATTGGGTTTTGTTATACTGGCGCAATGTACTTGGCGTAATTACATTTGCCACAATACAGATATTGCGCCATCTCAACCACAAAGGCTGTTCATTTGCTAATAAACTGGTGCATATGAAGTAGTCGGGCTTAATTCAGTAATTTTACGCCTGTCAGTAAATTTTCTCAGATTTAGTTTCCAATGATTAGTAATGCTTCTTTGTATGATAAGTCTCAAATCAGGGTACAACACATGATGGAACATTGCAAGTTTTGCATTGGTATCTAGTTTCCTGGCACACTTTGTTTCATGCAAACCAGGCAACTGCGCATTAGCATACTTCTCTGCAAATGTTCACTCATGATAACAGGTGGAAAAGTCTGTATGTGAATCACAGAGGATCCTCGCCATCTTAGCGCCTTCCCCTACCAGCTTTTTTTTCTGTTGTGTAGCATATTTTTCTGCAGTCACCCTTACGAGAATCCCTCATGAGAGAAAGGTGAAACTCTGAGAGTTCAATTTTTCATCCTGTTACTGACTGGTGAAGAGCATGAGCATTTACAATGCACAAATCCAGAATGTGAAAACATCATCTCTTGTACCCTTTCACAGTCTCGTGCAGTGATTCCACTGAGCTCAGTAACATGTCACAACGGTCAACTGCACCCCACACCCGTATTTTAATCTACAATACATTGCCATTTCTGTATTTTTTTGCCAATATTTCTGTCAGTCTACCACTCTTCTCTATTTCAACCATTTGTGTTGTGCGACTTGTCATAAACATGCACACCTCTCTTGTCGCACCACTTGTCAGTTGACTTAAACTCAGTTTCTCCTTGTTTTAATTTCTTTTGCAGTTTTGGCATGTTGCGCCCATTCTTATGAACAGTGCCACATGCGGCTGTTCCATGGTTGTGAAGCCAGAGGAACAGGTCCAGGTTGGAGTACTAATTATCAACATATAGAATATTACCCTGTTTCAAATACGGTCCCTTAAGAGTTGCCACTTTTCCCAAATTGTGGAACCCGATTGTGTTGTTGCACCTGTACATACAATAAAATACAAAATACACCTACTCTGACAGTCACATGGTACAAATGTCTTTATCCCAAATCTACTTCGCGTGGTTGGAATAAATTGATTATTCGCGTGGTTGGAATAAATTGAGTAAAAGATAATTGTCCTTCGAACAGAAAGAGACTTTCATCTATACAAAGCTTGTGATGTGGGCAAAATGAATTATGAAATGTCTTAAAAGCTTTCTCAACAATTGTCCTAATTTTAAATAGATTGTTGCCTCCCGTACTCAGTTTTCACTGAAGTGTAACACTCAAAGAAGTAGAAAATGCCGGAAACTGGTGTGTTCAAAAATGTCTCTCTGGGCCAATAATCACTTAATTTTAACTTCTGAACTTGCACCATTAGAAGACAGATGGCAACAAAACAATAAATTTCCTAAAATCAAGTATCTTTCCACTTTGACAGTAGAGGATTCAGATTCTGTCGTATTTTCTTGGGTGTAAATGTAAAAATGATTTGTTTCAACTGCAATAAATTGCAACAGTTCTTGAGACGTAAATATCACAAAAAATGAAAGAATGCTTGGGTCAGTATCTAATTGACATTTGTGTCCTGAGCTCGAGTCATCGAAGTAATGGTTTAACAGCTGGAAATCAGTTTCTTTCCAGTCAAATGTCACTTAACCGGGGTATTTGCCAAACCATTTCACTGTGACTTTGATTCCTCGGATTCAGAGGAACTGCTGGCTGTGATTCTTGCTCTCCCCTCATGTGTAAAGAGCTGAGAACTACAGCTTAGAGATTCTGTTGAAGACTTATCACTGCCAGCAATGTCAGATAATTCACACTCTCTTCTGCTCTTAGTCACATATCTCGTGTAGAAAACAAGAAAACTGATGAAAACACAGGGATCGAAGTTGAATTCTGCAAAGAGGGAACACAGCAATGAACATACATGCACTCTCAAACTATACAGTCAGACCACTGAACAGCTACTGGAAGAGCAGGGCAGAAAGATAGCTCTGCATGTTAACACGTCTGTAGTGCTCAGGTAGCTTTGACTCAGTGCGCCTAAACTTGTCCATAGCTATAGAAAGGCCTGTGGCACAGTATACATAAACACATCCTTAGCACTCCAGGGAAGACCCAAGGGCTGCGCTTACACACGTCAGGCGCACCAAGGGAACAGCCAGGCATGATGAGTTAATGTCCCCAGCAGTCAAAGGGTTGAAAAAACTTCAACTTAAATTTCTTTAACACAACTTAGTTCAGTCACAGAAAATTGTTCAAAATCTCAACACACCATTTCCAGTTTGTGTAACAGTAGGGTATGGGAAAAGATTTATGTTTATGTTGATCTAGAAACTGAGTAGTGATTAAGCATAAAAATGTAACTCCGCAATCAGATCCAGAGGACATGGCATAGATTTCAAAAATGTGTTAGAAGCTTTGGACAAAGCTAGATGTAAGAATGCTACTTCTGTGCATATATTTTTGTGTGTAGCTCTCATCTTAATTTGACCTCATGGTGGTATTGTTTGTTTGATGTATGTCACTACTCGTATCTTTGTGAACATAATCATTGGAGAGCCCAGATGCCCATGTTTTCGTATTAAGAGACACTGCTGCTGCCATGTCCACCCAGAACTTTACTTCATTCTGAAAAGGAAAGTTGCCACTCACCATATAGTGGAGATACTGTCTTTCCTTATCCATAGCCAGAACCCAGTCCCACATCAAATTACCCATCTCCGGCACCCACCCCCCTTTCACAGTGACTTCCACCTGTTCGGATTCCACCAATCCTTAGCCCTCACCAACATAGTCCTGCAAAACCATATCAACCAAGCTCAAATCTCCTTGTAGTACCTTCCCTCAATCTACAGAATTCTCCTGCTATGCAATCCCAAATTCCTGGAACCCATAATACACTTTCAAACTCTTTCCCTCCAGGAACTAGAGCAGCATGAACGATGCCAACTCAAAAACGTCTCCACACTTCTCCCTTCCTACTCCTGCCTTAGAATACCAGTGTCCATCACTTCTACAACAACATCAAAATGTCCCCACGTCCCCTCGTAGCTGACAAACTCTGCCTTGCAGACCTAACACATTTACCCCACCCTCCAAAACTCCCTTCCACCACCACACAGAATCCAGAACATAAACAGACCTGAAATACAGTCATTAACCTTTTCATCAGAAGTCTTAGCCTCAAAGGTCTCAACTTTTGCCCCACTCCCAAATTAAGTCACGCGGGACTTGTTAAAGACCTACACTCCTTCTCCCGGTTCCTACAGTGGGAATGGTTTATTGCCACCAACCCTACCAGTCAGACTCAACCAAAGACCAATGTTGAACACTCCTCCATCCAACCGTGATTGTCCCACTGTCCTCACCCCAAATCACCCCCTGTTAACTTCCAGAATTTTTTAATCTCAAACCTTACATCCATGGAAAGAACCACAGTCTACCATCTACAAACTGATCCCAACCTTTTAATCCTACCTGCAGATAAAGGGTTCAGTACTGTTGTTTTGAACCACAAGGATTATCTGGCAGGAGGATTCTGCCAGCTGTCAGATACATCCACCTACAAACCTTGCCACAGTGAGCACATTCCAGAAATCAAGCAGAATCTCCAGTCACTCCTCAAATCCTTAGGCCCATCTCAGAACTTCTCCCTGGAGCCTGTCTCTGTTTATCCCTACCACTCGCCGCCCTCCTATTGTCGACAAGCTTCCTAAAGTCCATAAACCCAACCACATAGGACACTCAATAGTAGCTGGTTACTGTGCCCCCACTGAGAGAATCTCTGCTCTTGTAGACCAACACCTTCAACCCATAACCCAGAACCTTCCCTCCTATATAAAAGATACTAACCATTTCCTCCGCCAACTCTCCACAGTTCCTGTCCCATTACCACACGGTGCCCTGCTCATCACTATTGATGACACCCCTCTTCACACGAATATCCCTAATGCTCATGGCCTTACCACTATTGAACACTACCTTTTCCAACGCCCAATGGATTCCAAACCAACAACCTCCTTCCTAGTCACCAGTACCAACTACATCCTCATTCACAATTACTGCTCCTTTGAAGGCATTACCTACAGACAGATCTGGGGTATGGCTATGGGCACCCGCATGGCACCATCCAATTCCAGTCCTTTCATGGGCCATATAGAGGAATCCTTTCTAAACACCCGGAATCTTAAACCTCTCAGCTGTTAAAGATTCATTGATGACATCTTTGCAATTTGGATCGAGGATGGGGACATTCTATCCACATTCATCCGGAAACTCAACAACTTATCTGCCATTTGCTTTGCCTGGTCCTACTCAACCCAACAAGCCACCTTCTTAGGAGTTGACCTCCACCTCAAAGATTGCTACATCAGTTCCTCTGTCCATATCAAACCTGCTAAGCACCAGCAATTCCTCCACTTCGACAGCTGCCACCCGTTCCATACCAAGAAGTCCCTTCCATACAGCCTAGTTACTCCTGGTCGTCACATCTGCAGTGACAACAGTCCTTCTCGAAATATATCGAGGGTGTCACCGAAGCCTTTACAAACTGTAATTATCCTCCCAACCTTGTACACAAAGAAACGTTGTTTTGCTTCTATTTTCTTGATATATTTGTATTTCTTCCTTTCTCTTGCAATATTTAATTTTTTACACTTTATTATTATTTTTTCGTAAAAGTTTTATTCTTGCTTGTTCATTTACTTTTTCTTTGTATTATATAAAACTTTTGTTAAACTAAATGTTCTTTTCGCCATAATTTGTTTTAATTGTCTAGTGATGTTGGTCTTAGCAATTGATTTACTAATGGCATAATTCATGCCAGCAGCTGCGGTTATACAGTTGATACAAGTGAATATTATTGGTTAAAATAGTTATTTATATTATTTGGGTTAAAATATAAATTTGTAAGGTGAAATGCTAAAATACATTTATGGCCCTTTTTATGAACCTGTAAAATAGGGTTAGATACCCTATTGTTTTAAATGTTAATTGTACTTACAAGGGTAGTATTAGTTAAGGTCTTTAAACCCAAAGAATTTGGTGGTATCTCATTCTGTTCAGAGGAAAGTACCCCATGATTGATAATACATGATTTACTGAACTTAATTTACTTGTTTGTTTTATCTCCTTATCAGAGAATCTTTTAGAGTAACAATTCTCAGGATTTATAATCATAAAATTTCAGGTCAAGATGCAGCCTATAATTAAGAGGTGGTTTCCAGTCTTCCACCACCTCACAAAGTCCATCTGTCCAGTCACAGATGAGCACTACCCTCGTAACTCTGTACCACCCAGGAGTGGTGAAACTGAATTACATTTTCTGCCCAGGTTTTGACTACCTCCCATTGTGCTGTGAAATGAGAAAAGTCCTGTCCACTATCCTTCCCACCCGTCCCACAGTGGTATTTCGCCCCACCGAACCTATGCAATATACCCATCCATCCCTACACAATCCCTGCTCCCAACCACTTACCTCATGGCTCATACCCCTGTGATAGACCTAAATGAAAGATATGTCCTATACATCCTCCCACGACCACCTACTCCAGTCAGGTCACAAACGTCACCTACCCCATCAGAGGCAGGGCTACCAGTGAAACAGGTCATGTGACCTGCAAGCTAAGCTGCAACCACTGTGGGCATGACTACCAACGAGCTGTCTGTCCACGTGAATGGCCACCGACAAACTACGACCAAGAAACAAGTGGACCACACTATTGGCTTCCAAACGTGACATCCTTTATTTCAATGACCACTTCACAGCCTGTGCCATATGGATGCTTCCCACCAACAGCTGCTTTTCTGAATTACTTATGGGGCAACTTTCCTGCAATATATCCTATGTTCCCATAACTCTCCTGGCCTCAGCCTTTGTTAGTCATTGTCCTCTACCATGTAGCCACTTCTCTGTTCCCATTCCAGCACTACACAGCCCTCATTCTTCTATCACACTCAGTCTTTTTACTTTTCTCCTTTTCTGCCCCCCCCCCCCCCTCCCCATTTCTTTGCTGCCATCTCTGTAACCTCCCGACTGCACATAACTCCCTTACCCACTTTCCACCTCGTCCCTGCACGCTCCCGAACAGCATGTCACTGTCTGCCACCTCAACCTACTGTCCTTCCCCCTCCCTGCCCCAGCCTCCTCCTTACGCCCACACAGTCGCCACTCCCATCATGCACTGGTGTTGCTGCTCACAGTGTGCCTCAGTTGTCTGAGACAGCAGTCTCGTGTGTGTGTGTGTGTGTGTGTGTGTGTGTGTGTGTGTGTCGAGTGGTAACTTTCCTTTTCACAATATTGTTACATTCCATCCTGGATTTTCCATTGTTTGAGGCAACTCCACTTAGTTAGCATTAATGCCCATTGTAATTAATAACAAGCCAAGAGGAACAATGGTTAATTGAAGAAGTGTCTGCTGAACAGTATTAACAGTGTGCTTTGTGCTCAGTAGTCTTCATTTGTTAAGTGATGAAAAACAACATTTCTGTATACTGTCTGCTTTGAAGTCTTCAAACACTCTTTGTACAACCAACATTATCTGAAATGACTGAGCAAGTTTTAGAACATCCATAAGACTCGTCACTAAAGCTTTATGCAAATCAGAACCTACTTCATGTTCTGATGACCGTTATACCATTATGTCTCATATTTGAAATACAGCATATTATCCGTTACAGACTTGACATATGAAGTTGCACTGTCAGAAAAGTCCACTGACCAGGATGAATGAAAATGACCATATTTCTTAAGCCACTGAATTGAAGGTGAGCAGCTACTACATGAGTCAGGTGCCCTTAATTATCAGACAGCAAATTCGGTATATGAGAAAATGACAAGCTGCTAAGATTTGTGAGCGACTTTTAGTTTTGACACCACTTTGCAAAACTCACTGCTAGAAGACAACAGTACAGCACATTGACTAATCAGTTTTTCTTAATTGCTTGTCTGGCACAATAGCTCTAAACAGTGGAGTAGGTAAACTTCCCTAATGTCGTTTGCCTCACCAAAACTGGTGAAAGATGGAATAGGCGAGTGTGTAATAGATATTGAACTCCCTGTGAAGTTGGAGCTTCAGTTCCTTAAGTTTCTGTTATTGCTACTGCTGCTGCTGTTGCTGGAATGCTTGTCATCACTGCCAATGTTGTTTTCATAGCATCAGGAATCCATCCTGCCTTGATGCAAACCCGCATACTTCTTTCTTTGACTGTCACCAATTTAGTACACCACAGGATATACCACTAAATAGTTCATTACAAGATGGACAACAGAGAGCAGATTCACAACATTTAGTCCTCAGTGCAGTTCACATACAGTTGTCAAAGGCAAGCGAAGCGCCATTCCATTTTTGGTTCATCTTACTACAAATAATTGAAGCGAAAGTCATCGTAAACTAATTTAAACACTCCAGTCAGCAGCCAAGCAAAATTCCACATCCAGATTGGGTTATCATAGGCACATAACAGATGGTTTTGTATAACAAAGCAGACTACTCTTAGCCTGCCATGTCCCCAGTTCTATGGGCCACTTATCACCACTGGCTCTCCCCAGCATAGCTGCACCAGTTCAGTACGGAATCAAAGCTGGGTAATAGCTGCCTTCAAGTGACAGCTATTTCTGCTATGCACTGTATGTGCTAGGCCCCACCCCATAGAGATTATACTCGACACAGTCCTTATCTACACTCGTGCTCATAAATTAAGGATAATTGCAGTATGTGGTGCCACACAACATGGCACTATACAAAACTGGCGCTAATAGCATAGGCACATAGGGAACGCCCATGACACAGATCTGCAATTCCACGGTATTGTTGATAAGTTGAGAAAACTGTCCCGAAATACATGTGCTACAAAACGCCACTGTTTTCTGCGCATGTACCCCGAAATCAGGCATGCAGCGGTTTTCCATTTTTGGCACCTCGTTGAGAGATTAAATTGATTATATTGTACAGATTATTAATTGAAAATATAATAGATAGTGCAAAATAATTTGATTGCATTTGTTCAGTAGTAGATAATATGTATTGCCTTTTATAAATATTACCTGACAAAGCAAACTAGTTACCTGGTTGGGGTGGTAGTACTGTTGTACTTACAACCAATAAGAAGGGGCAGGAGTTAGTAGTATTATAAACTTGAGTAGTAAAAGTGGGGCCATGCCACTGCTACGCATCTTTGTGCATGATTGAATGACGTGCCCATTTAGAACAAGAACAGAAACAGGAACTTAAAAGTATTCCTCCCCTTTTCTGTCCATGGTGCTTTGTTGCTATTAAAACTGCATTCGAGGCCAATGTAACTGTTCTCCACATAAGTGTGTCTCGATTTCTCACCTACTGCTTCCATGTGTGATAATGCTGACTCTTTGTTCGGATCTATGCTGACAGATATTTGAAGGATGAGGAAATTTGGTGGGTTAGAGTGTGATATTTTTGACATATTAAAACTACAGATCTTACTCTTTGCAAGTTTCCCAACCATTTGTATAGGATTTAGGCCTAGATGTTACAGTGGCAGTAGGAGGGAGAAATATTTTCTGCCAGAATTTTATTATTCAAATAAACAGAAGGTTGGTGCTTCTTAATTAATGCCTAAAGTTTGGCTTTTCTGGTTATTATGTATTTCAATTATGCGCATTCCTACTTAGTAACATATTTTAATTCAGTTTCGTGTGTGTGTGTGTGTGTGTAAACAAAATAAAATAGAAAGAAACTTCCACATGGGAAAAATATATTAAAAACAAAGATTCCAAGACTTACCAAGCGGGAAAGCGCCATCTGTTGCGAAAGCTAGTAATTCTGTGTGTGTGTGTGTGTGTGTGTGTGTGTGTGTGTGTGTGTGTTTTTGTGTTTTGTTCATTGTGCCTGTCTGCCGGCGCTTTCCCGCTTGGTAAGTCTTGGAATCTTTGTTTTTAATATGTATGTATGTATGTATACTGCAAATTTATTTAGACTCTTGTATCTCTGTGATTGTCTAGAATAGATGTCTGAAAAAATATATATATATATATATTGGCCTTCTATTGTAGATTTACCTGTAAACATTTGTAGAACTCTCCCACAGCGGAGTATAATGAGAGAGAGAGAGAGAGAGAGAGAGAGAGAGAGAGAGAGAGAGAGAGAGAAAGGGGGGAGGGTGTGTGTGTGTGTGTGTGTGTGTGTGTGTGTGTGTGTGTGTGTGTGTGTGTGTGTGTGTCCAGTCCAGTATAAATTTCTATTGCAGTATAGCTACTTAATATCGTAGACACATTCGTCACTAGAAGTTACATTTTTTGAGCAATACTGCATCTAAATTTAGAAAATGGAGTATAAAGTGCATTTAATTAAATATGACTAGTTTTGGTGGATTACTTTATTTGATAGGAATGACCCATATTTTTTTCTGGTTACAGATTCTTTATGATATCCACATCAATTTCGAACAATATGTTTAGTCCTGCAAAGGCTAATAGTGATTAAAGGTCAGCACAGATTTTGACTATTACTCAGTAGTATTTTTTTTTTTTTTTTTTTTTCTTCTTTGGAAGACTGCTTTCTTCTAATGTCCAAGAAACTGTTGCCTTTTCTGGAGATGCTTTTTAGTTGCTCATGTAAGCAAGTAGTGTAGTTTTCCAACAGCTAGGCTCTCTGTGGCACAGGTGTAACTGGTGAGAGAGAGGGGCAAGGTATGGTTATTACTAGGTGCAGGAGGAAAAAATCATTTTTAATGGCCAAATTCAGTGTTACATATTGCGAATTTTGGTATTAATTTCCAACAACTTAATTTTCAAATGTCTTGGTACTTATGCTTAATTTCATTATTTTTCAAAATTATGTGTTCAAAATTACATTTAATTTATTGACAAGCAGTATCTTACTTATTTCCTTAATAGGAAAAACCATTGGACAAATTAAATATAATCAGTCAAAAATCAAATAACTTTGCAGTCAAATACTGTTGAAAGTTTTTCAGAAGAAAATATTCCCATAACTTCAAAGTTCTCTTGTGGGGATATTATGCAATCAGTTCATAAACACTTCACTTTGATGAGGACACAGTCACTCATGATCCATATGTTAACATGTGGGTTAATTGCTTACAGTATTTAAAAAAAAAAAAAAGACAGACATTTTAGAATGTCCATAAGAACTTCTGACATCAGAAGTTGCTTTTTCACCAAATTATGAAGGGACTTACATCCTTTCAGAATAACTATACTACAAAGAACTTATATTCTGTGTATACGTAACAACCTTCTGCTGTGGCTGCCTTAATAAATCATCATCACAATCATAATCTTAAAGGGTTGAAGCAACAAGAACCTAGAGCTGTGAAAAGACTTTCATAGCTCTATGGCCATGAGTATATACATGATCTGTACTAGGAGTGGGATGGGGTGTGTTCCCAACTTACATTATTTTCACTTGAGTGATGAAATAGTTTTGTACTGTTATGACAAATGGCTCTTGCTACTGGTAAATATCCACGACATGCTATGGGTTTCTTTGAAGTGATACCAAACTGATTTGAAACCTCTGGCAGATTAACATGGTGTGCTGGACCAAGACTTGAGAAAGACCTTCGCCTTTTGCAGAAAAGTGCTCTACCAACTGAGCTTCCTGAGCACACCTCACAGTACAGTATGGTACAATATGATACAGCACAAACTGATACGTCTGTTCCTCTCTGGCAAGACATTACGTGGGTTCAGTTTGTGAAGATTCTCTTCCTGATTATGTCCTTGGCTGTGAGCATAAGAGTTGTCAGTCTTAAATTAAATGTGTAGTCCAGTGTTTCTCGAAGTTTCCTTCACCAATGCCTGGAGGTATTTCTCTCTTCATGTTCTTCCAGAGTAGGCTAGTTTCATCACTAAAAACTCCTTTTCCCATTTTCCAGCTGTTCTAACTATGAACATAGGTAACAGTTTTACAAGCCAACATAAATGTTGCTCTATAAATCATACCAAAAATGATGGGATGTGGAGAGAACGTCAGTTTGGTGCCTCAGTTTGAATGTTTACTTTTGTAGTATGCTAATAAAAAGCACATGAGTTTCAAAAACTTGCAGCTAAACATTATGTCTGCTGCATTCTTCTCTATCAGCTAATCACAATGCAGGATACCTGACATTGTGGAGATGTGCTTCTGGGGACATAACAAAACATTTAGAATGTTCATATAAATATTTGCTTTATATTATTCGTACACTTTCTTGAAATGAAGTTTTGCTGTGAGTGCCAGATCTGTGTGTAGCACAGCCAAGCTCTGAGGTCAATACATTCTAAGCAAGCAAGCGACATGGTTATTTAAGTGCTCTCATAACTGAACTGTCATATGTGGCAATTTTCATATTTAAACTTCCACTCTACAAAACTACACAGTTTAATTGGGCCACTGCATTAAAGATATTTCAAAGTACATTTTTGGTAGGATAGTTTGTGAAAAGGGGCCAAGAAAAGTGATACAGGAGCAGAGAAACCTCTTCAGCCGACATAACAATTAGGGCATCAATTGCTTACATGCAAAAGGTATTGTCATTGTAAGATTATACAGCAGAAGAAAGTATTACCAGATCTTAAATAACTGTCTGTTTCCAATATTAAACCCCCAGCGGGCTTGCCATTCTTTGGTGGGTTCGCCCTTGGCTACCACGGGCCCCCAGCCTTTGCAGCTTCTTTTACCTTCTATGCTACATATCTATCCTCATGCTATTCTTTTTCCCTCTCCCTTGGTGAACATGTCTGGGGTGTTCTTGGGAATGTTCCACATTTTTTGTTGCTGGCATAGAACAGTCTCACCACTGCTTTTTGTTTCTTTTTTTCCTCTCTTTGTTCACCTTCTCTCCTTCCTCCACTTCTACGTTTGAGGCTCCTCTTTTTATTTTTCCTCTCTGTGCACTTCTGAAGGACTGTCTATGTTTCTGATGTGTAACAGGTGACTAGGTAAAGTGTAATTCTCAGTCTCGGAACAACAGGTAGGGTTCACACGTACCCACTGGTACTTGCCAGGCCCATGAACAGGTGCTTGCTGAGCTGCTACCCTCCCAACAGTACCCCTGTTAGGTGTTCGGGAAGTGTGTCCTGAGGTGTAAACAAACAGCTAAGGTGGGTGAGTCACCCTCTGAGGAGGGGGGATCAGGGCGGCAGTTGGAAGGAGCATGCCATCTGAAATGCTGGCAATCATGGGCGATTTTTCTTGCAATGAGTCGATCATCTTTGCAGTCCATATGGCTACCAAACATTAACAGAATGAAGCTCCCCCTCCCTCCTGCACCACAGTTCCTCACGCTTTCATGTACTGAAGACGGTCAGTCTTTTGCAATGGTAAATCCATTTCTGATTCAGAAAGGTGTCGATGCGGTTGCTGGCCTTGTGAAGACCTGCTCTTGTTCACACAATAGCATTTCACTTTTGGACACTATTTCTGATTCTCAAGCACAACAATTGCTTGCCACATTGCTTATCCACTGCTATCCATTTCATGTTGTGCTTGTAAAACTCTGAATTCTTTCCGTGGTGTTATTTACATTAGGCTGCTCGATGGTCTGACTGAGATAGAAATCCATACGTACCTCTCGTCAGGGTGTCATTACTGTCAATCGGGTGATGAAAAAGACAGGTGCATCCCTAGTGCCCATACATATTCTTTTCCTCACTTTTGATAGTGTTGCTTCCATCAAAGATCAAATCAGGCTTTGAAGTTACCACAGTCTGACCATAAATTCCAAACCCGATGCACTGCCACCAGTTTCATTGTTTCAGCCACATTCAAATGTTTTGAGGACACCTGGTCAAATGTGTAACCTTTGATAGGGATTTCGCACAAGGGCAATTGTCCGCCTCCTTGTCCTTGTTGTATCAATTGCAGTGGTGGCCGTGCCGCACGTCTCAAGATCGTCCCATGTATCTCAGTGAGAGGGCTATCTAGGAAATCCAGATAAAGGAAAAAGTGCCTTACCCAGTCGCTCGCAAGTTATTGGCTAGTCACAAACCCTGCATTCTACTGTCTGGCACTTACAGTACTGTTGTTGTTACCTCTTGCTCCTTGAAGGACATGGCCATGCAGACAGGTGGCCCCAGATCCACCCAATGCCATGGTAGCATCGCTGTCTCCTTGTCCAGCTGTGCAACAAGCCACTGAACATTCACCTCCCGGGTCAAAGTTTCCTCCTAGACAACTGGCAGGCTGGAAAGGACAGAACGAATACTCCTGCAAATACTTCGTACTTCATTCCAGCCAACAAACATCTTGCCTTTCTCTGCCAATCGGAAAGGCTCAAAGAAGTCAAAGGTAAAGGTCTTGTCCTTAGCCGACTCGGAGATTCTCTTTGATAGTGTTGTTACGTGATACCCTGGCCTGGCCGAACTCTGTGTCGCCGGAGTGCACCTCTACCCTGGACTTCGCTAATTGGCAGAGTGCCGATGTCTGTGTAGATCTCGTGGAGCAGGATCCTCCAGCCTCTGCACCCGGTAGCAGTGAATCTTTGAAGGCTGGCACTCAGCAGCCACCGAGATGACACCCCTTCAGGTTTTCCCTCCTCCCCTTTCCTCGTTACAGCTCTCCTTCAGTGGAACATTCATGGCCTTAGATCAGACAAAGAGGATTCATTGCTGCTCTTACAATCCCAGCATCCGCTTGTTTCCTGCCTCCAGGAAACAAAATTGCATCCTCACAACTGCTTTGAGCTCTCGCATGTTTTCCCGATCCATTTTGACTTTCTTCCTGAGGCTGACATTCCATTTCCCACCCCTCCTATGTGCATTCCCCAATGGCAGCTTACTAAGGCTGACTGGAGGAGATTTACTCCTTCTACATCTAGATGACTACTCTGCAATTCACATTTAAGTGCTTGGCAGAGGGTTCATCAAACCACAATCGTACTATCTCTCTACCATTCTACTCCCTAACTGTGCGCGGGAAAAACGAACACCTAAACCTTTCTGTTCGAGCTCTGATTTCTCTTATTTTATTTTGATGATCATTCCTACCTATGTAGGTTGGGCTCGACAAAATATTTTCGCATTCAGAAGAGAAAGTTGGGGACTGAAATTTCGTAAATAGATCTCGCTGCGACGAAAAACGTCTTTGCTTTAATGACTTCCATCCCAATTCGCGTATCATATCTGCCACTCTCTCTCCCCTATTAGGTGATAATACAAAACGAGCTGCCCTTTTTTGTACCCTTTCAATGTCCTCCGTCAATCCCACCTGGTAAGGATCCCACACCGCGCAGCAATATTCTAACAGAGGACTAAAGAGTGTAGTGTAAGCTGTCTCTTTAGTGGACTTGTTGCATCTTCTAAGTGTCCTGCCAATGAAACGCAACCTTTGGCTCGCCTTCCCCACAATATTATCTATATGGTCTTTCCAACTGAAGTTGTTCGTAATTTTAACACCCAGGTACATAGTTGAATTGACAGCCTTGAGAATTGTACTGTTTATCGAGTAATCGACTTCCAACGGATTTCTTTTGGAACTCGTGTGGATCACCTCACACTTTTCGTTATTTAGCATCAACATCCACATGCCACACCATACAACAATCTTTTCTAAATCGCTTTGCAACTGATACTGGTCTTTGGATTACCTTACTAGACGGTAAATTACAGCATCATCTGCGAACAACCTAAGAGAACTGCTCAGATTGTCACCCAGGTCATTTATATGGATCAGGAACAGCAGAGACCCAGGACGCTGGAATCTAGAGAGAATTTCCTCAGATCCAAAGCGACACACGTCATTAGTGCCGACATGTGCCACCACCTGCAGCTGGCTGCACCCTGTGCTCTTCATGGCATTCGGAAGGACCCTTTCCACATCAGAAATGACTCTTCCCAGAATGCACACGGAGTGCACACTGGATTTCTTCCCCTCCTCAGCTGCCATATCCCTAAGGGGCCCCATTACACGCCTAACGTTGGAGCTCCCAACTACCAAAAAAGCCCACCCTCTGCTATTGCCCGGACCTTGAAGGGTGAGAATGATCCTCTGAAACAGGGCAGGCAGCTGCATCTGGCTCAGCCAGAGACAATGCCTGAAATCTGTTAGTCAGACGTACCAGAGAGGCTTTCTGATCAGCCTCCGGGGACATCTTTCACTGCCTGGCAACCTTCGAGGAACAACATTTCCTCAGTTGTGATGACCCAGTAGAATATCTTGCAAATGTTACCCTTACTGCCACAGAACATTCCATTCCTAGCACTTTCTCTTTACGACACTTTATTCCTGTCCATTAGTGAACTGAGGCATGCCATGATGCAACTTGTGTATGAAGACATGCTCTTCACATTTTTAATCGTCATCCTATGATAGCAAATTGCATTCATTATAAACAGTTGCATGCACAGTGTCATCACATTCTTTGGATTAACAAAAAAGCTAGCTGGATTTCGTTAACTAGTTCTTTTAACTGTTCCGCTCCCTCGGCCGTCGTGTGGGCAAACCTCTGACAACTCTGAGACGAAGATCCATCCCCCAGTGTCCGGTCTGACAGCAGCAGATGTTGTCATCGTGGACCCTATTTCTATATCCAACACCTTGGGCCGCCATTTTACAGTTCTCTTCTCAGAATCATGAGTGCTACAATACCACTTTTACTATGAGGGAGCTAGCTTATGATCTCACTTCATCCTGATCCTCAGTCCCTGGGTCAGACGATGTTCACATTCAAATGTAGCACCACCTTTCTCTTGTGGGCAAGCACTGTCTGCTTCATATGTATAATCGCATCTGGGTGAAGGGCACGTTTTCCATATGCTGGCGTGAAGCCGCTGTCATACCTGTACCTAAGCCCAGTAAGGACAAACATCTTCCACCTAGCTACCATCCCATTCCTCTCACCAACAGTGTTTGCAAGATTATTGAATGTATAATGCAAGCCCAGCTGGTGACTAGAGTCTCACAACTTAACTAACCACTACACAGTGTGGACTTAGTGTGCACTGTTCTGCAGTGTCCTGGCTGGTATGGTGGCTCAAGTCTTGCAGTTTTGTAATCACTGCACGATGTGGATTTTAAGTGCGCCATTCTGCAGTTGACCTTCTCAGCACTTTGACCACTCATGTCATGACTGATTTTCTGCAGAAATCCCAGCCTGTGGCAGTGTTTCTCGATTTGGAGAAAGCCTGTGACACCTGCTGGAGGACTGGTATCCCCCGTAGTTTCTACATGTGGGGGCTTCCATGGCTGCCTGTCCAGTTTCCTTCAAGAATTTTTAAAAGACCAAGTTTTCAAAGTGCATTTGGGTTATGCCTTGTCTGACACCTTTATCCAGGAAAATGTTGTACCTCAGGGTTCCGTCCAAAGCATCGTCCTCTTTGCTATCGCTACTAACCCTATCATGGACTGTCTCCTGCCGGGCATCTCTTGCTCACTTTTCGTTGACAATTTTGCCATCTATTGCAGTTCTCCTTGGACTTGCCTCATTTAGTGTTGTCTTCAGCGATGTCTCAATCGTCTTCCCTCATGGAGCATCCACGATGGCTTTAGTTTCTCCACTGACAAAACCATTTGTATGAATTTCTGGTTGTGCATTTGTTTTCCTCCTCTGTCTTTACATCTTGGGCCTGTTACTCTTCTGTTCACTGAGACTATGAAATTCGTGCAGCTCATGTTCAATAGGAACCTTCCCTGTCCTCCCAGGTGTCTTACATGGCAGCCCACTGTATGCAGTCCCTCAATGTCCTATATGTTCTCAGTGGTACTTCCTGGGGAGCAGATCGTACCGCCCACCTCAATTTTTACTGATCCCTTGTCTGTTTGAAATGAGACTATGGGCGTTTCGTTTATGCATCTGCTCATCTGTCCCTCTTACGCAGTCTTAATACAGTAAAACTTGCTCAGAACAGAATCGCCTGGGACTAAAATAATTTTATGAATTGGACAAGTTTCCAGATTACAGAAAACTCAGTCAGGTATCATGCACAAAAGTACAGTAAAAACTTTTAATTGAGTGTATCTAGTACTGTATTTAGGTGCCTTCACTCCAGCACAGTAGACGTTCATTTACCTTATATTGAACAATTTTATTATTATTATTATTATTATTATTGCATGTACATACATATTATTCCCACGTTTCTCTTCCCCCCCCGCCACATATCAAGGAGGAAACCTTGTTTTAATTTCCTGTTCAAAATCATTTTTTTCTATACAATTTTTTGCACTATACAATAGTTCCAACAATCTGGGAGACTGCGTGTGTGCTGCAAATTGCGTAAAATCATTTATGCATGCAGTGGCTTCTTCAGGTGTATTAATTTATCTAGGGACATCATTTTGCTCTTCTTCTTCCTTTGTTTCATCATCGTCATCATCATCCTCTGTGTTGCAGATTTATATTAAATCTCTTGCCGAAGTGAAAGTGGAGTGAGTTGACAGAAAGTCATCAATTTGAATGTAATCATCTGCACTACCCAAAATGTTTCACATTTTCATTAATTCGGCTATAGCTGCTGCATTTTCCTGAAATTTGATGGCCACAGAAGCATCTTGTTCTTGAGCCCCACACCCTGCTCTGTTTGAGCACTTGGTGAAAGTTTCGGGTTTTATTTCCTTTACTGCCAAGACAATCTAATTGACTGCATCTAGGACAGAAATTGACCATGCAAGGGCAAACGCACTTTCAGCTTCTTCAGCACTAAGAATAATAGATTGTATCAGTAATCACCTATGACACTTGAATGTGTAAATAACCCCCTGGTCCATGGGTGGTTGTGGCTGCTTGAACCTGGAGGAAACCAAGCCAATTTCACGTTTGATAATATTACTTTTGGGTGGCAGGTTGCATTGTCTAGGAAAAGGAGAACTTGGCAATTTCCTTTCTTCATTTTCGCATTGAAAGAGCCCAGCCATTCTTCCATAAGACCACTTACCATCCACACCTTTTTATTGCTTCACCATGTAACTGGAAGCTTAATGACTTCTATATTTTTGAACCAGTGCAGTTTTGCCATTTTTCCAATCACCAGTGGCTTTTCCAGCTCACTTAACAATGTTTCCACACAGCAGTACAGTGAGTCTTTCCTTGGACATTTTTCTACCAGTGCACTTTTCACCTCAAATTGCTAGCAGTTTTGAAGGCAGCCCCCAATAAAACATTCCTGTTGCATCAGAACTGAACACATCTTTTGAGTAATAATTCACAATTAAGTTGGACACTATTATCTTCCATTCTGTTGCCACACTTTACTGCATGTTCTTCCCCACACACTTCATTCCACATGATGTTGTGCCTAGCTTGGAAACAGTCCAGCCATCCTGTGGATGCCTTAATTCCAAGCTCTTCAGTGACTTTCAAGAGCCACGCTCTGGGGCAACCAGATGAAGGTAAGTTTTTTGCCTGTGCACTTATGAACCATTCCCACATCATTTTGTTAATTTCTTCATTTCCAGTCTTCTTTGCCTTTTTTTTTTTTTATCTGCCTCTTCCCTTTCATCCATTTGTCCCGAATCTTATCCTTGTTTCTTAAAGTCTCCAATTTATGTTTTACCACATTTGAAACACAACATAATTTCATGCACGGAGAATTTATCTCTCTCTCTCTCGCCTCGATTACATTAATCTTTTTCTTAAGTGTTAACAACACGTACCATTTGTTCAACATCATGTTACTATCTGTCTTAAACTACTGCTAGTCAACTGAAACTGGCAGAAATAATGACCTCGCCAGGTAAAACTAATGTTTAACGGAACAATACCGACCTCTTTCGCTACGCACATTGAAGCAGAGTGTTAATAGATGCACAACAGTGTTCCTGTATGTGCCGCCGAGCGTTAGTATTGAGGAAAACGAGGAAGGCGACAGACAGACCGCTGCTGTGAATGTACCGTTTCCTTTGATGTACTGTACTGACACTGAGTGTACCTTGAACTCGTTTTTGCACAGAGCAATGTAGTTTTAGGTCTACACCAGGGGTGCTGTGCTGGACCTCTTTACTTGGTTTTGCGCTGCTTAACAGAGGTTTTAAAATTAACGTCCTTGTAGAGTTTTGAATAGCTAATTAACTGTAATACAGTAGTACTGTAAGATGTGCTTTCTGTTTCCGCGTTAGGCACATTCTGCTTTATACAACAAATCAGCATACAAAAGTGCACTGAATGTGTCGGGACTGAAATACTTCGATGGTTTGGGCAGATTTCTGAATTATACACATGCCAATTTGAGCAAGGTTTACCATATTATCCATCATCGTGGCATCTGTTTGGCCACTGGTGCCTTTTACACTAGCTCAGTTGAGTGTCTGTGTGCAGAAGCTGCCGAACTACCGCTGTCCTACTGCCGCGACTTTCTCCTCGGGAGATACGCATGCCGTTCGTCTGCCATGTGTGACCACCCTTTCTATGTCTCCTCCTCCAATGACTCCTTTTGATTGCCAGTGTGGGGTGCATCCCTCTTCTGTTACCTCCCGGAGTTCACTTTCCGCTCTTCCTATGTGTCAGCTTAACTTCATGCTACTTGTCACTTTCCTGATATGTGTGAACCCTTCACCACTTTGGCTTCATGAAGTGGCCCATGTTCACTTTGTGTTTCATTTGCTTCCTATGGACACTATTCCAGCCTTGCTCTATCGCCTTCAGTTTCACGACCTTCGCATGGAACTTTGTGATAGTACTTTGTGTACACTGATGGCTTTTGGACTGATGGTGGTGTTCTGAGTGGTTTCGTCATTGGCACTGATGTTTTTTTTGGTGTCGGCTTCCGGAAAGTACATGCAATGACACAGGCTTCTTTATTGTGTCATCTGCTCTGACTCTCTGTGCCCTTGCATGCTTCTGTGTGTTGTACACTGTCCATCCCTTAGTTCAACAGGTCTGGGAAAGCTGTCACCTGTTCACTCTTGATGGAGCCATTGTGGTGTTCATGTGGGTTCCTGGTCAAGTCGATCTGACAGGAAACGAGACTGCTGCTAGGGCTGGAGTCCTCGTACTTCAGCCCGCTGGTTCTTACATTCCCTCCAGTGATTTCTGCATTGCTGTCTATAAGAGGGTGGTGTCCCTTTGGCATCACCACTGGACCACCCTTCACAGCAACAAGCTCCAGGTTATGAAGCCTCTCCTGGCGGCTTGGACAACCTCCCCTTGGCCCTCTTGCCATGAGATCATTTTAGCTAGGTTGTATATCGGGCTGTCTTTTAGCTGTCACCATTTGTTAAGAGGTGCTCCCCCACCACTCGGTACTCACTGCACTCAACCTTTGACAGTCTGCCATTTCATGACTGAACGCACTTTTTTAAACTCCTTACATTCTCGTTTGTGTTTGCTGTCTGTTATTGGCCATTTTAGCGAAGGACGCATGGGTTGTCGACTGTGTTTTAATTTTTATTCATCATGGCAGTATAGCAAAGGCCATTTAATTTTTATTTTAGGACCTCCGTTTCTCTGTGGTGTCGTTTATAGACCTTTCTCCACGTCCCTGTTTTTAGCTGTCTTCTCTTTCATTGTTTAGGAATAACATTTAGCCATTTTTAGCTCCTCCCTTTGTCTTCGTGTTATACAGTTTTGACATGGATGCATATGACCCTAGTTGTTTTTGTGCCCTAAAACAAAAGAAACCAACAAATATTAATAAATCTGTGTCTTCCAATTCACACCATTTTTCACACCCAGAGCAGGGAAAAAAGCAAAATTTTGTGAAAACTCATAAAAACTATTAATTTTAGGTTGTCACTTCATTGTTCACTTTAATCTTTTACATGCTTGATTATTAGTAATGAAACACTAGCTGACTTTGCTTCTGAGGTGATGTACAAGATGTGATGAAAAAGTAAAGAGATTTTTTTAATTTTGTGGTTTTTGCATATTCAATTTTCAAAAGTTTCCCGTTGATGTAGGTGTCCCTGATGTATGTTTGCATTTGCAGCCAGTTTCAGTATTTAATTTAATTGTTGGCAGTAGATAAGGTTATATGCTATTTCAGGTGCTCAGTGAATTTTTACTTTTGGAAAAAAGGGATCAAAGACCTTGCGTGACATTTTGCTTGAAAAAATGGAATAATGCGCAACACTGCATTCGAAGTGTGGGCTGTGACATTTGGCGAATCTGCTGTGAGAGACACAAAAGTTTACAGGTGGTATAAATGTTTCAAAAAGGGTCAAGAAAAGGTTGAAAACGACGACTGCCTTGGATCCTGTAGCACATCAATTACTGATAACAATGTGGAAGAAGTAAAGAAAAAGGTTCTGGAGAAATTGCCATATTACCAGCAGACAGGTTGGTAATGGTAAGGCATATCCTTTGGCATGCTAAGCAATTTTCTCAGGTGTTTTGGATATCAAACATTTAGCAGCAGAATTTGTTCTAAAACTGGTGAATTTCGACCCAAAATGACATTGTGTAGGCATCACTCAGGAACTGTTGAAGGAAGTTGACACTGATCCAGATCTTCTAAATAACCCTACCATAGGTGATGAAACATGGTTAAATGCATGTATGGTCAAAACAAAGGCCCTATCATCCCAACAGAAAGTGCCTGAAGAACCAAAACCGAAAAAAATTAGACAAGTTCCATCACATGTGAAGGTTCATCTCATTGTTTTCTTTGACTATAAAGGGACAGTAAATCAAAAATTCTTTCCTTATGGTCATATGGTCAATAAGAAATACTAGTTAGAAGTTATGTGCCATTTGTGTGAAGCAATCTGAAGAAAAAGACCTAAATTGTGGCAAAACAACTTGTGGAACTTGCATCACGATAAAGCTCTCCCTTACACATTGATTGTTCTTGATGTTTTGGAAAAAAACAAAACCTTTACATTGCCTCGGCCACTGTATTTGCTGAACAGTGAATGCCCCTGCAACTTCTTTCTGTTCTCAAGGTTGAAGCGAGTCCTAAAAGGATATCATTTTGCCACTATTGATGTGAAAACAGAATCGCTCAAGGACGTGAGCATGGTAACACAAAAGGTTTCAGACGTGATTCTAAAATTTGAAAAAGCACTGGAACAAATGTATTATATCAGAGGGAATTACTTTAGCAGAGAAAAAGTTGATGTTGATGACTAAATTAAGATTCTTTATGAAAAGGAAAAATTCCCATTACTTTCAAATCATGTCTTGTATCTTTACTTATGCTGTGTTGTAACATCAGCTGTAGTGTTTTACGATCAGTTATTTGAACAGTCCTTAAAGAACATTGTCAGCTGATTAGTGTGCTTTTGCTCTAAACCTAGTTTGAATGTTGTTGCATGTACAGTTTATGTCCAGCATATGATGAAAAGATGGAGGGGGGGGGGGGGGGGGGAGAAAGAAAAAAAAACTTGGATTCTGTGCTGTAACTGCACCATTGAAAATGCTTTGTTAGTGTTTAGTCAGCAAGGGACATTTCAGGACATGTAACAAGCCTGATGGAAGGAAAACATTATGCAAAAATTCTGATTTGGATCTGAAGGAAATTGAGATCTGAAAATATCTGTAAATCATTTTCTAAAATGCTGGTCACAAATATTGTGATTAGGAGGGAATTTTAGTGATGAACAGACCAAAAGGTCAACTTTGTTCTTGGCTGCTTTTCGGTAGTAACCATTCAATCTGGCAGACAGGTTGGTTGATATGCCCACATGAAATGCTGTGCAGTGTTTGCAGCAGAGCTGCTTTATGACACTTATGCTTTCACAGGCAGTCCTGCCTCTGATAGGATAGGATAAGCTTGTGGCATGACTAGAGTAGAGCGTGCTGTGCTGGATGTGTGAATCGGGCAAGTCTTGAACCTGGTTCTTCCACAGAGATGACTGCTGTGGCAAGTGGTTGAGAGTGAGAGTGGAAGTGGCATAGGGATGAACCAGGGTGTTATGTAGGGTGGATGAGTGATGAAACACGATTGTAGGAGGGATAGGAAGGATCTTAGCTAGAGGAGGTCCCTCATTTCAGGACATGACGATAGATAATGTGCTGGGGAAGACTGTGGTTCATTTTTTCAGTCTTGCATGATGATGGACACCAGTTTGTGGCTGTTTCTTGGTGCTGTGACAGGAGTAGGATTGAGTGTGGATATGGTATGGGAATAAATTTATGGACTATGTTTGGGAATGGGGGAGGGGGCAGAAGAAAAAGATAGTACCTGCCTCTGAAGGCCCTTTTGAGACCTTAAGCTTAGTGAGCAGGATAATTCTTGTTGCTGCAGATACTGCGTCCATGGGTGGCCAGGATATATGACAATGATTTTTTTATGTGTAGACGGTGACAGCTGTAAAAATGCAGGTACTGTTGGTGATTACTAGGTTTAATACGGACTAAAGTGTGATTGGAGCCTTTGAGGGGGCATCCGACTATGGCACACTATTTATGGACCATTGAAGGAAATGTTCCTGGCCACCCAGATCCCTTGCATGGTTTATCTTCATTGATGATATCTTCATTATCTAGACTGACGGCCAAGGTGCTCCTAAACATCTCTCCAATCCATTTCACATGGTCCTCCTCCAACTCAGCATGCCACTTTCCTGGACACAGACCACTTCTTCCCTGATGGCTCCATTCACTTCTCTGTCCATAGTAAACCCACTAAATAGCATCAGTACCAGAATTTTGACAGTCTTCATCCCTTGCACACCAAAAACTGGCCATTGATTGCTTATCTGCAGTTTGCAGCTATGAGAATTCCTGGCCCAATATGCTGTAGGTCCCCTTAAGGCCATCACATACACACACTCCCTCCCACCAAATCCTAAACATAGTCCACAAACAAATTACCTGCCATATCCTCAGACACCCCTAACCCTCCCACCAC
Source organism: Schistocerca gregaria (assembly GCF_023897955.1). Taxonomy (NCBI): domain Eukaryota; kingdom Metazoa; phylum Arthropoda; class Insecta; order Orthoptera; family Acrididae; genus Schistocerca; species Schistocerca gregaria. The sequence goes on from NC_064927.1 coordinate 253,932,783, forward strand.
CCTGAGTAATCAACTGCAAAGGAATACCTCTTTGGCACCCAGTATCTCCGTGGACTGGAGCAACTGAAGCATGTCCTTCGCCAGGGCTTTGGTTGTCTTATCATGAGGCCCAAAAATGAGGGATATCCTACCCAAGAGTCTTCCAACCCTTCCTAAGGTGGCATTCCATCCCCCACCAACATCCTAGTCTGTACCTATACCACTCCCACTCTTAACCCCTTGTCAGGGTTTTATACCTGTGGCTCCTACCTTCATAACTTCACAGAAGCTCTTCTGCGGACCTTGCAGAACTAGTACTGCTTGGAGAAAGGTTTTAATTTGCCAGGAAGTTTCATATCAGCACACGCTCTGCTGCAGAATGAAAATCTCATTCTGGGGAGTATTCATTATTTCAATAGTAGTCCCCAAAACTGCTAATACATTTATCCTACTGTGAGAGAAGATGGTCAGTGCCTTCATGGAAAAGTGTAGGTTAGTACCTACGGAACCACTGTTGTACCCGGGTGCTAAGCTCTTCATACAAAGCAAATTAACAGCTGTGGATATCTTTCTTTAGGCCTCCAAAAATATGGAAAGTGCATTGACAGAGAATGGGATTGTATGGAGGATGTGCAAGGGCTTCCAGATGAAGCTTCTTCAGCATACTCGAAACAATCTAAGGAACATGCGGTCGGGCTCACATGTTGCCAAGGTTGTTTCACTGGGAGGCCGTTCCACATCCCCCATACAGCCCTGATCTCTCCTCATGTAATTTCCATATTTTTGGAGGCCATCAATTTGCTTCCACTGAAGAGATGGGCGTCTGAGTACCGTCATGGTTGTGTACGCAGTCGCAAGCATTTTCACATGAAAGCATTGGCCATCGTATCTCAGAGTGGAATAAATGTATCAACAGTTATGGCGATTACTTTCGAAATATTTACTTGCTCTTTATCAATCTGTCTCATTTTCATTTGACTGCTCCCTTATAACTTGTACACAAAGATTGCCATTGTACAGCATTTCATGCTCTTTAAATATAACTGTCATATTGTTAACAACAACCAGAAAAGGCCACCACTCTTATGTAGTTGAGTGCTTTGTGGTCTATACATACACGTAACTGTAAACATATTTAACTAGTTTTGAGCTATCGCTCAATTTTTACTGTAGATAAAAACTACCATAAAGATTTACGTGCATACTTAAACTACGAAAAGCTAGAAAAACATCTGTGTACTGGTGTGTGTGTGTGTGTGTGTGTGTGTGTGTGTGTGTGTGTGTGTGTGTGTGTGTCCTCCACTACTGGTAAGGGCTCATTTTTGTTTAGGGTGTGTCCATCCTCAACTAGATTTTACTGTAATAACTTTCATACATGTGCACACATTGTGTTTTCATCATTAAGGCTTCAAGCTGAAGAAAAAATCAAGCTACACATATTCCAATCAAAAATAAAATATTGCAATCCTGTTGAAACTGATTCATTCCATCTCTGGCAGATAGTATTGTCCACATTGTATGACAATCATCTTGCGTGCTTTGCAATGTTTTTATCAACTCGGTACATCTGATGGGTGGTTAAAAGGGTATTCAGAAAAGTCAGAGCAAATGAATTCGTTTTGTACCTTTAACAAGTTGCATGGGGTTCTGTGTCAAATACCGTAAATTTGCCACAAGCCAACTCCAAAAGATATTGTCAGGGAAAGTACCCTTTGCTACCTCCCTTTCTTACAAATATCAGCATAAATTCTACACAGCAATGTTACAGACATATGATGGTCTTCACTTTTTTCCTCGATGTTCGCTTTATATTAATTAGTCAAATAAAACCTAAAGTAATGGGGTTAAAACTTAATTTTGTATCTGTGTTAGTGTCACAAGTCAAATTTTCAATTCTTTGTGATAAAAATGAGAAAAGTAGTTCAGCTGCAGTTTGAGGGCACCAAAGTACAACTATCATGGAATAGTGCAGTAAAGCACAGCCATTCTATCTTAGAAGGAAGAGACGGGGATTTAAACACTGCTTCTAGTGAGCAACAATGCCATGCCGTGAAAATGTACGTGTAACTATATTTAAAAACAAATTGAGGGTAAACAGAGTTTCATAATTATGAGTAAATTGTCTTATTTGTCTAGCTGTAATTTAAAATATGTGTTAGATACCTTTGTAGGCAGGCAGCTGTGATTGGTATATGGAGGGAGAAATGAGTGTTTGTATGCTACCTTTTTACGGACACACACACTACAATATATGGCCTTTAAATTGCAGGTGCTTCATTTAATCCTATCAAACAATAATTTTTACCTCAAATATTTTAACAGACTATTATAGTTAGTTTCTTTTTATCTTTCAGTTTTCGGAAGCTCCTTAGTGACAACAATGGTTCATTCCTTGGTGCTGCTCCAAAACGAAGTCTTTCATCATTGTCCAAGATGGCCCTATCTAGCACTTCAGATTCTAACATACCATTGTAATAGAGTTGTTGATCCTTCATTTACTGCTTTATTTCCTAGATATATTGTTGATATTGCAGGCAATATTGAACTCTGCAGGTTTCATGAATGAAGATGTGTGTTTATTGAAATTTGAGTGAACAGAAGACTATCTCAGAGATAATCAGAAGTATGTTCCAACTATATTAATAGCATTTTGGTCAATATCCACTGTCTGTGTTTAGGGAAATACAGAATGTAAAATGTTGTTAGTACTGAATAAGTAGATAAGAGTATTACAACAAATGTGGTTTATCTTTTCACACATTCCTTTCTCTTTTGTTCAGTTGCTTATTGTTATGAAGTGGTAAAAATGCTGTGCTCTCTTGGATGTTTGTTTTACAATCATTTGCCTGAATATTCTGCTTAATTCTTGCTTTTAGATACTTTTAAGAGTTCAGAGTATATATATATTTTTATTTATACACATACATTACTTCAGTGAGTATAAAACTGAAAAGAAAAGCTGAACCATTTTAAACTGATAGTTGGTATTTTAAATGTTGCTGCATGTGTCTGTGGATTCATATCCATTCCCAGTATTGTTACTAAATTGATATTTTATTTATTTTTTCGTAAATATTCAAATTTATAAATACATCATATGTATCTGTAGAATATATTTCCAGATAAGTATGGTAAGACATTCATTGGTAGATCTACTTGATGACATGTTTTTATAGACTGGTTTTTATAATTGCTCGTGCAAGTCGGTTTCCTTTGTTCCTGTCAAACATGGACAGAGAACTTTGTCATCTTGTGTAACTGAAAAAACTTTTCATTTATCTTTGTTGGAGGTTAATTTATACATGTAAATTCATTTATAGTTATGCTGCTACTTTGTACATAGCATCATATATTGTAAATATGCTAAATCTCTTTGTGGCAGAATGTACTGCCATGTACTGCAAAAGGCTTAATATATAATAATTTGTATATTGATACACTGATGTGATAACTTTTTTATCCTTTTGTATTTTGGATCTGATAACTTTATTTGTGTAATATATGATTCAGTGCTACTATTTTAAGTTGATTAAGTGTGTTGAAAATATTATGGAGAATATGCCATTTCTTTAGAAGAATGTACACTAAATTTTGTCATGGTATGACATACACTGCACATTAGAATTATGGTGAGCTGAAGAAGGTGAATGACTTTCAGAACTTTTTTGTGTATGTTATGATGAATAGATAAGACCTAAAATATGTACCATTGCAGGTCTCATAAAAAAATGTTGTACGTACACAAATATTTTTTCTGAAAGTTTTGTGATACAGGGTACATGAAAGTACTTGAAATTACTTAAAATTTTTGACATACGTTTATTTGGTGTTCTTGCTTTTCCGTTGTGTACAGATACAGTCTTCATATTAAGTGTGCCAATAAGTCACTATTTACAGTTGTTCTAAGCTGGCAGAAACCAACACTTTCTCATTTGACAGTAAGTCACTCAGCAGACAGTGTACTGCTATACATTTTGGAATGTTCGACATTAAATAAGAGCATTTAGAGTGAAGTGATTGTAGCAATTTGTTATATTTGTTTTTGCAACAAGTGTTTCTGTAAATGTTAGTGTTATGCAAGTACTTTTAAGCTAAATGTTTTACAAAAGATTGACCTATTTGTTACTGGATACTGAAAACTTTGGTTGTATAGGTACTGAAACAGGCATTTGTGCAAATAGGAACAGTGATGGTAGATATGTTGTGCAAGAAAGTCCTTTCTTCAGAAGGATCAAGATTCTCATGTCTAACAATAAATGGCATTTTTCCTATTTTAAAATTATTGATGAGTTAGAAATACAATATTTTAGAGAAAATTATTCTGTACTGAAAATTTTAACAGATTTTATGGAAGTATCTACAAATATACCTGGAAAAAAGGCAATCCTGTAGGTTTGGAACACCCTATTCATTGCATAATTTCAGTTCTGTGCATTCAGTCTAACTTGTTTAGATGTAAGTTGGCTGACCAAAAATATATGGATGTTAAAATAACCACTGTCAGTTTTGTTCAGAACTATTTCCTCTCCAGATGGCTTCATTTTATGAAGAAACTTCTTACCCTTCTGGCATCATCTACCTTATTTTATGTCTAATTCCACTTCATATTCAGATCATATTTCCCCCCTCTCTAATTTAACTGCTAATTTACTCTCAAAAGAAATAATTAGAAACATTAAAAGACAAAATGATATATGGTACTCTCTTTATTGCCAAATTAAACAGAGATAATTTTGTGATATATCGAAGTAGTAGCTCAGACTGGTATGTGTTTCCCTGCACTAGACAAATCAAAGCAGTTTTTATGACAGACCATCCACAACCAGTCCACCAATGGCTATATAACACACTGTAATTCAAATTGTTTCATCAATTGTTTTGGTAAGTCTTTTGTGATTCAACTTTCTGCAACATTCCATTGTTCAGTTAACAATGCATAAAGTACTGCAGCACATGAGTCAGTTGTAAAACAACTTCAGAGAAATCCAAGTGTTTGACTCTCTCAGAAAAAGCATGTTATTGAGGCTGTGTGAAAAGTGTAGAGTTGGTAGAAGGTAGAGCTCATATTAAAGGATGTAGTGAGTACCTTTAGGATCCTGTCATCTGCACTACTGACGATCCTGAATCAGGAAGATCGGATTGCTGGAAATGTACCGTATGGACAGAGGAAGTGCGCCTGGCAAAATGAGTTCCCACATCTTGAAGTGTAGAGGTCAAAACATAGCTGTCGGAGTTTATATGCCTAAAGAAAATAGTAAGTCATTCCCTGTTAGCCTGGGCATCGAAGCATTTTCAGCTATTGAGAAAAATACATAACAGTGAAAATAATCAATTTTTGACACTATAATGTAATTGGATAGACAAAAAAATATACTCACCAAGTGGCGGCAGGAGGACACACAAAGTTTTATGTATGCAGGCTTTCGGTGCCAGTGATTCCTTCTGGCAGAAGAATTGCATAGGAAGAAAGAGGGCGAAGAAAAAGGACTGCAGATGTTTAGGAAAACGGATAGAGTTTTGAAATGTCACCCAGAACTGCAGCTCAGGAGACACTTATCAGACGGGATGAGAAGGAAAGACTGCCTCTGACGAGGTATGAAAATCTGAGCTCAGGTTTTAAACATTGGGCGCGCGCGCGCGCACTCACACACGCACTCACACACGCACTCACACACGCACTCACACACGCACTCACACACGCACTCACACACGCACTCACACACGCACTCACACACACACTCACACACACACACACTCACACACACTCACACACACACACAAAAGCTTGCACACCTCATGCACACATGACCACCAACTCCATGATCTCGAGCTGCAACGCAACTATCACATGGCATGCAAGCAGCAATCTGGAGGGGATGGGAAACGGGAAGAGAAAGGGTTAGTAGTGTACGGGTGGGAGAGAGATGAACTCTGTCTGGTGGAGTGTGCAGGGACAAGACTGCCAACAGGTGCAAGGTCAGGAGGTTGTGGGGCAGGAGGTGAGGAAAACAGGAGTAAAAAAAAGGTCTTTTATGGTAAACAGCAATCTGCCTTTTCCTACCTTGTTAATGTTCATACCTGGAGTTTGCTTTGTTTGACTATTATTTTTCATCTAGCATTTAGTTTTTTTCCTGCTGCGTATTAAAAACAGCTTGTGGAGTTAATGATTTTGTACCAATGAAGGCGTCAATGTTCGAAACATATTGAAATGGCATTTGAACATCAGATTATTTCATGCCAGTGTGCTTCTAAAGAGTACAGTTAAACTTTATATGTTGATATAAAAAATAGCAGCTTCCTTCCCCCTCCCCTCAGGTACTAATGACATTTATACTCACTTAAACAGGTGAGGCAAATACTTACGACCACCTCCCCACTGCATATTTGTCCATTTGCAGACAACAGGGACTGATGGCCTTTGTAGTCTGGTATCTTCAACCCCCACAAACCAACCACCCAACAGACAACAGTTTCAGTTAATGGTCGTATAGATTCTAAAGACCTTGTTATATTATCAAAGACAAATGGCAGCGTATGATATACATTTATAAAAACAAAGATTCCAAGACTTACCAAGCGGGAAAGTGCCGGTAGACAGGCACAATAAATAAAACACACAAACATACAGACAGAATTTCTAGCTTTCGCAATCAACGGTTGCTTCTTCAGGAAAGAGGTAAGGAGAGGGAAAGACGAAAGGATGTGGGTTTTAAGGGAAAGGGTAAGGAGCCATGCCAATCCCAGGAGCAGAAAGACTTACCTTAGGGGGAAAACAGGACAAGCAGACATTTGTAAAGGCAAAGAGTTTGGGCAGAGATGTTAGTCGAGGCGGAAGTACAGAGGCAAAGAAGTTGTTGAAAGACAGGTGAGGTATGAGCGGTGGCAACTTGAAATTAGCGGAGGGTGAGGCCTGGCAGATATCGAGAAGAGAGGATATACTGAAGGGCAAGTTCCCATCTCCGGAGTTTGGATAGGTTGGTGTTGGTGGGAAGTATCCAGATAACCCGAATGGTGTAACACTGTGCCAAGATGTATTGGCCATGCACCAAGGCATGTTTAGCCACAGGATGATCCTCTGTACTTCCGCCTCGACTGACATCTCTGCCCGAACTCTTTGCGTTTACAAATGTCTGCTTGTGTCTGTGTATGTGCGGATGGATATGTGTGTGTGTGTGCGCACGCGCGAGTGTACACCTGTTCTTTTTTCCTACTTTCACCTGGTGTATTCAGCTGAGCACAGACTAAACAGACTTTAACTCTATTTTCAGGTATTAATGTAAAAAGGAAAATCTATTGGTAATACCACTATTTAATTCTTGTAGCACCGAAAAAATGAGCAAAATAGATACTGCTGTCGTTGTCAGTCGAAAAACTGAAATAGTGAAAACTACAGGAAGCTCCAGGTCCTGATTGTTCTCTATCAGGTTCCATAGCACATCTGTGATTGAGTTATCCTTCTTTCTACTGTAATATACCAAAGAACCTTCAAACAAAAAAAAAACTGTGTGGAGTGTTTGGAAGAAAGCATAGGGTACACCCATCTACAAGAGGGCAACAGAAGTAATGAACAAAACTACCGACTAACATCCTTGACATCTATTTGTTGTAGAATCTTGAAGAGTACTATGAACTCGAATGCATTGAGGTATCTTCAACAGAATGACCTCTTCCATGCCATCAGCATGGATTCTGAAAAACACACATCATGTGAAACTCAACTTGCACTTCTCTCACATGACAAATTGCAAGCTGTGGATCAAATCAGTCTGGTAGATGCAGTGTTTCTTGGCATCATAAAGGTTTTTGACTCAGTATCCCACATTTATTTATTATTGAAAGTATGATCATATTCTATATCAGGTAACTGGACTGAGGATTTCTAGGTGGGGAAAACAGCATGGTACCTTGGATGAAGAGTAATTCACAGATGTAGAATACAGTGTTATACACTGAGGTGACAAAAATCATGGGGTACTTCCTAATATGATGTTGGACCTCCTGTTGTCGAGCTTAGTGTAGCAGCTGCCATGGACTCAACCACTCATTGAAAGTTCTCTGCAGCAATACTGGGCCACAGCTGTCAATAACTGCGAAAGTGTTGCAGGTGCAGGATTTTGTCTATGAACTGATCTCTTTATTATGTCCCGTAAATATCAGACAGGATAAATGTCAGGTAATCTGAGTGGCCAGGTGACATATTTGGGAACATGAAGCCCATGAATGGCTGCACATGATCTCGAAGTATCGAAATATTACCATTTCCAGTCAATGATCGGTTCATTTGGACCAGAAGACCCAGTCCATTCCATGTGAATGCAGTTCATGCCATTACGGAACCACTACCAACTTGCAGAGTGTCTTGTTGATAACTTGGGTCCATGGCTTCATGAGGTGTGCACCACACTCAAATCCTATCATCAGCTCTTACCAGCTGAAACTGGGACTCATCTGACCAGGCCACAATTTTCCAGGGGTCTAGGATGCAACCGATACAATCACAAGCCAAGAAGAGACACTGCAGGTGATGTCATGCTACTAGCAAAGACACTCGCATCAATCATTTGTTGGCATAGCTTATTAACACCAAACTTTGGCACACTGTCCTAAAGGGTATGCACCTTGTACATCCCACACTGATTTCTGCCATTATTTCATGCAGAAATTTTTGAGAACATGTGTGTCTGGAGTGCATTGGTTTAATTATTATTTAAAATTGAGTATAAACATTCATAGTTGCAATTCAATTTTAAATTTTATGCGGTGTTGCGTGTCTGTTAGCACTGACATCTCTACAATAACACTGCTGCTCTTGGTTGTTAGGAGAAGGCTGTTGGCCACTGCATTGCCTGTGGTGAGTTGTAATGCATTCAATGTTTTGGCTTTCTCAACACCCTCTTTTTACTGTGGGTCTTGGAATATTGAATTTCCAAAATGGAATGTCCGCTTCATCTAGCTGCAACTACTATTCTACATTCAAAGACTGTAGGTTCCTGTCATGTGGCCATAATCACATTGGAAACCTTTTCACATAAATCACCCGAGTACAAATGATAGCTGTGCCAAAGTGCCACACTTCTATACCTGGTGTACACGATACTACCCCCATCTATATATGTGCATACCGCTATCCCATGATTTTTGTCACTTCAGTGTGTACTATTCCAGACAAGTGATGTCTTCTTACCAATGAGTGATATGTGTGAAAGAAAACTGTAAATTTAGGTTTCATAAGTATAGAGATCATTAGGGATAGTTATTTTGTTTGCATGTGGTGAGTCATGCTGAGGGACGATGCGTGTATGCAAGATGAGACAGTGATCGTAGCAGTTTCACAGGAGGAAATACATGCTTGGACAGGAAAACAGAAGCTCTGGGAGTCGCCGATCTGCTTTGAAGAAGCATAGAAGTTGTCAGGTGATACGGATACTTTTGACAATAAAAGTTCCACTGTTTAAAAAACAAATGGAATGTTATTTTAATATTCATTATATGTTGGTAATCCATGTTTGAACATTATACATACACATCATAAAATCGATATCATCATCAAGAACTTCCATCATGTTAATGTCAGTATATGGCTAATAGATGGAAAGAGACTTCTTACGTTATTCTAGAGAAGTTAAAATTGTGGTCCAGAGTCTCCTAATATCAACAGAAGTGCAGTCAGGGTACAAGTCTGAAATCAGCCTTACAAGATGTGATTATAAAGAACCTAAGAAGTAAGAAGAGTAACATTAATGTGTTCTATAACAGTCTCTCACAAACATCACATTTGTGGCACTTAATTGCATGACAGTGATAGTTAGAGTCTAATGGTGGTGGTTGTTGTTGTGGTCATCGTCCAGACCAGAGACTGGTTTGATGCAGCTCTCCTTGCTACTCTATCCTATGCAAGCTACTTCATCTCCAAGTACCTACTGCAACCTACATCCTTCAGAATCTGCTTAGTGTATTCATCTCTTGGTCTCCCTTTACCTTCCACACTGCACTCCAATACTAAATTTGTGATCCCTTTGTAGGGCGGTTGGTGGAAATTTCTATTGTTGCCATTCTCATCACAAGCTCTCTAACTGCAATGTCGGCAACCAGAAAGTGATTCGCAAAAATGCGATGCCTGTAATTAAAGTTCACTGTGCCCACTCTGGGAAATAAAGTTATTGGTCATTGTAGTTCATTACACTGAGGATTTAGGATGTCTGGGATTCATAGGAAATGCAGTTTACTATAACAATTTTCACTATATTCTGAAAATGATAAAAGCGTAAATTTCCAGACAAAAGTGTACCCAAGCAATGCTACTATCAGCTCTTGTACTATCTGAGCTGTTCAGAGTCTGTTGCTCCGATCCTGTTATCCCTAGATAACAAAACTGTTCAATAATCATTATCAGTGTAAATGTTCAAAGTGAATGCTCACCAAAATTTGATGTTAATACTAATCAAATGCCACGCTAGTAATGATAGAAGGTCTGTCCTGCAGTGACATGTGAAAGTATGACATATGCAAACTTAGAATAAATCACTGAAGTCGTTCCTCAATTAACACTTTACTACAATGCAAACTCGTTGTTACGTGTATACCGAGTTACGTAATACAGCATCCAAGGCTGTTCCTTGCAACTGCACGGACGCGACGCAGCTTACGACACAGTGTGTGCACTGATACGAATCTAGAAGAGAACTGGGGCCTGAATCCAGCCCGCAGCGCTCTTATTTATATAGCTGCGGTGCAGACTGTTGAAAGCCCAGCCGACAAAATTTGCCTTCCTGAGAAGCTGCTGGGGCTAGTAGAGCACCACTTCAAGTTACTAAATAATTAATTGCTTCATTCGCTGAAGGCTGATGAAGCTCTCCATTTAATTGTGCAATCAGCACACAGGTAAGTATCTATAAAATTCTGATTTGGCTGGGTTAAATACTTTTGGCGAGAGAATTATTTTAGTTGCACTGCATGCAATAGATGAGCTCTGAACTTGCCCTTTGCAGAAACACTACAGCTATAGTTTTATAGCTACCTTTTGGAAATTTCTCACATCTTTGTTATTATAGTGTGTCTCTGTTCTACCTAAATCTAAACATCCTAGCTTTATCTAATCACTTACTTAATCTATCTTGCTTCTGTACTTTTAGGACACAAAAACAGAAAATCATGAATTTTAACCAAAATATTACTTTGTGAGATCCAGCATGCTGTTTCCATTAAATTACAATGAAAAAGGAATCTGAACATAAATTTTTAAGTTTCTAGCTCCTTCCTGTTGTGCCGATGATTTCTACTTAGAACGTCCACATTTCGAAAACTGTTGAAGTTAATAAACTGAATCTTAACATATTATCATTTTAACATCACTCCTGACATGCTATTAACTTTTCAGATTATTTACTTTATGTTTAAGGTATTGCGCAACATCCATGACGTCATAGTTAGTTACAGTGGACTAGGCTAGCACACAATCGAAAGCATGTGAATTCTATATAGCATGAGTAGGTTGCTTCCCTACACCTTGATGTGTCAGAACATGCCCTACCAACCAATCTCTTCTTCTAGTCGACTTGTACCACCAATTCCTCTTCTGCCCGATTCTATTTAGTACCTCCCCATTAGTTACATGATCTACCCATCTAATCTTCAGCATTCTCTTCTTGTCTAAGCTATTTATCATCCATGCTCCATATAAATACTTTCAGAAAAGACTTCCTGACACTCAAATCTGTAACTGATTTTAACAAATTTCTCTTTACTTTAAGTGTCTCATTTCCTATTGTAATTACCTCAGCATCATCTGATTTAATTCAACTACATTCCATTATCCTTGTTTTGCTTTTGTTGACGTTCATCTTGTATCCTCCTTTCAAGACACTGTCCATTCCATACAGTGTCGTTGGCAAACCTCAAAGTTTTTATTGCTTCTCCATGGATTTTAATTCCTATTCCAATTTTTTCTTTTGTTTCTTTTACTGCTTGCTCAATATACAGATTGAATAACATCAGGGATAGGCTGCAACCCTGTCTCACTCCCTTCCCAACCGCTGCTTCCCTTCCCTGCCCCTCTACTCTTCTAACTGCCATCTGGTTTCTGCACAAATTGTAAATAGCCTTTTTCTCTTCTTATTTGACCCCTGCCACCTTCAGAATTTGAAAGAGAGTATTCCAGTCAACATCGTCAAAAGCTTTCTCTCAGTCTACAAATGCTAGAAATGTAGGTTTGCCTTCCCTTAATCTATCTTCTAAGATAAGTTGTTGGGTCAGTACTACCTCACCTCTTCCAACATTTCTATGGAAATGGAAACCGTATAGAGTGATAAAAGCAAGAAGTAGGAGACAAAAATTGATATGTAAGATTACTGTATGAGAAGGTTTATGGAGACTACCCTATTTTTCGGTAAGAATTATTGTGAAACTGTGCTGTTGTCCTTAACAACCAGATAAATAACCAGTTTAAGCAAGAAAATGCATATATTAATACACACACTGAAAGGCTGTTATTATGAACAAATTTGCTGTTGATGACAGACTATTAAAAGTTGCATTATTACATTTTACAAAGATTTTTTAAGATGACAAAATGGAAGATAGTGGTTGCTTTGGCATACAGTAGCTAATTGTGCTGAGGGAGCAGCAATTGTACAACGTTTCCCCAGTGCAAGAGACAGTGGCGCAACTGCCTCACGGCATCACCAAGTTGCAGCAGCACAGTGCAGTCTACATTACAGTGCTGTATTGCACAGTAAAGCAGGGTGAATGTATTTTTATTTATTTTTAATGTTTGGTGTTATGTGTTGAGTGAAAATTGTTATTGTTGACCAAATATTATTTACATTGTACATCAGTATTAACAAGAAAGAAGGAAAATGTTTAAGAGGTATTTCTGACCTGAATGCTAAAGTGGGGTAGACAGTAAGTATATAAATTTAAAGCTCTGGTGAAAGTCTTACTGTTTTAGAACATGGTAAAGATTTAGACAAAGTAACTGAATCAGGTTCTACTTCCACAACATTAGAACAATTTTAAATGATTTGATTGAGCGAAAGGTACAAAAGGATAGTCGGTACAACTCATTCATCAGTTGATCTGGAAAAAACAGAGCTATAATTTGAAAACTTTTGGAGGAACTAGAAAAACTGGCGAAGAAGTTAAGACAAAGAAATGTAATGAGAGTTATGGTTTTTTGGAAGAGACAGGTAAGTAAGTTGACTTATTTTTCACATTTTCATTCTGTAATATCATATGGAATAATGTTCTGGGTAACTCATCTTCAAGACCAATATTGAATTTTGCCTGACTCAGTTAATTCATCCATCCAACCATGATCCACCTCCACCCCCTCACCCTGCCCCCAAATGATCTGCTGTTAACTTTCCATAATTTCTTAACCTCGTGCTTCCCTCACCATATTGTCCAAATCCCTCAACATCTGAGCTAACTTTAAATCCTCAGAAAGAACCACAATCCATCACCTAAAAACTGATCCTGACCTTATAATCCTACATGCTGACAAAGGCTCCACCACTTTTGTTGAACCCTAAGGATTACGTGGCAGGACTCCACCAGCTGTGTTTCATCCACCTACAAATCCTGCCACATTTACCCCATTCCAGAAATCCAGCAGGATCTCCAGTCTCTCATCCAATCCTCAGGCCCATCTCAAGACCTCTTCCTGGAGTCCATCTCTCTCCTCAGCCCTTCCCCCCCCCCCCCCCCCCCCTTACCACACACACACACACACACTCATACCTCGTGCATTATTCCTAAAGCCCATAAACCCAACCAGCTGGAATGATCTGTTGGTTCATATCCCTGCAGTAGACCTAGATGCAAGGCATGTCCGTACATCCTCCCACCACCATCACCTACTCAAGTCTGGTTACAAGCACCATGTATCCCATCAAAAGCAGGTTTACCTGTGAAACCAGTCATGTGACCTACAAGCTAAGATGCAACCTCTGTGTTGCATTCCATGTAGCCATGACAGCCAACAAGCTGTCTGTCCGCATGAATGGCCACTGGCAAACAGTCATCAAAAAACAACTGGAGCACGCAGCTGCGGAGCACGCTGCTCAACACAACATTCTTATTTTAATAACTGCTTCACAACTTGTGCTATCTGGATCCTCCCTACCAACACTAGCTTTTCTGAACTGGGCAGGTGGGAACTGCCCTACAGTATATCCTATGTTCTCGTAACCCTACTGGTCTTAATCTTCGTTAGTCATTGGCCTACACCCAACGATATCCTTTCCTGTTCACACTCCAGCACTGCACAGCCCTCTATTCCACCAATGCACTCATAGTCTTTTTACTTCTCTCCTTTTATATGCTCCCACAAGCAGCACTTTACCCTGACCTCTACCCTGTTATCTGTCACCCTCCCCAGCCAAGCCTCTTTCTTACTCCCCATCACCCAGACTGCTTCTCCCATCATGCGCTGCTGCTCTTAGTCTGACCTCGGCAGCCCGAAACTGTGGTCATGTGTGTGAATTGTGTTTGCACGAATGTTGTGTATGTGTGTGTTTTTTGCTAATTCCAATTGTGGCCTTTTTGGCCGAAAGGTTACGTGTGTGACAGTCTTTTTGTTGTGCCTACCTGAGACTCAACATCTCCACTATATGGTGAGTAGCAATTTATCCATTTCCTAACATTGTCATTATTCCATCCATTACTTTCCGTTGTTTGATTTCATCTACGGGAAAGAAAGACTTTGTTGTGCAAAAACGTGCCGTAAGAATAATGTAAGGTGCCCACCCACGATCATCTTGTAGACATCTCTTTAAGGAGTTGGTCGTTCTGTTTCGCAGTATATTTATTCCCTCATGAAGTTTGTTGTAAATAATCCACTACAGCTCAAAAGGAACAATGCTGTGCATAATTTCAATACTATAAGAAAAATGACGTTTGTTACACCACATAAGGTTGTCTTTAGCACAAAAAGGGGTACATAATACAGTAACAGAAGTTTTTGATCACTTAACCAGTGATATAAAATGTCTAACAGACATCAAAGTTAAATTTGAAAACACACTGAGAAAATTTCTCCTTGATGACTCCTCCTATTCCATAGAAGAAATTCTATTCCTGTAAGATGTAAAATGTGGTGTGTACCATCTCACAACATCTGTATATCTTTTTTTTTTTTTTTTTTTTTTTTGGGGGGGGGGGGGGGGGATCCAGAAATGTTCAGAATGTAGCCGTATGTACAAATTAATTTTCAATGTTAATGCAAAATGACTTGTTCCACATTATCACGATAAATGGTCCATGGGACATAAAACTAAGTAACTAAATATAAAGCAGAAGTGGCGTCCAATATACATATTTTAAGAGCATTTTCATAGTTACTGCCAAAAGTCTTAAGCTAACTCTAGGACATACTGCAGATTGGGGAACAGCTCATTCTGAAGAATACAATTTATTGAATGACTTCAAGCAAAAATTTAAAAAGAAATATTGGTCATTGATAGCTTAAGAAAAATGAGCACTTTAATTATTAAATTTTGTAATAGTAGTTGGGGTAGTTATAATAAGTGTAAAGAACAGCATTTGAAAGGGTCAAAATACTATATTAGTCGATAGGGATATGTTATCATGGTTGGACAAGTGCTACTGAATCATTAACTTTTACAAAAGAGCCAGATATCTTAGATAAGGATTGTGGAGACTATGAACAAGGGGAAAGCTTATCGATCTGCAAATAATAGTGTAAATCGGTATCTTCCACAATTTCAGCACAAGAGTGAGACTAAATATTGAAAGTTTAAAAAACAATACTACAACAGAGTAAATAACCAATTTCATAATAGGAATCAAAAATTTAATTCAAGAAATGTAAACAATGACTATGTGAATAGAGTGATACAATGGACAGGCCTTTTCCAAACCAGCCAGCAGGAAACAACTTATGTTCTGGAGCAGGTTCCAGGCTTCACAATACACAATTGGAACTATAGCCTTACATAGAGAAATGGTAGGTCTCACATATCCTACATCTAGTTTTGATTGGCTACTTGTGAAACAGAGAACAATCCCAGGAAAAAAACAAGTAACATCTATTGTATCTGGTGGGATTTTTGGAGTAGATGTTTATATTTGATTAGATTCTGGTAGCAAAATATCTTTTAATATTACAGGAATTTCTAGCAGCTGCAAGGAAAAATGTTTTCATGCCCCCTAACACCAGTAACAGGAGTTTATATTGTTGGAATTACTGGAAATAAAGAGCAATAAATACAAGAGGGAACACAAAAATCATTTTCACTGCCAGCACATACACTGTCTAGCAAACAATTTTTCTGGACCCTAACTTAAACTTACACATGCTATTGGGTTTGAATTGGTTAACGGATAACAAAGTGTTGTTAGATTTCAGCAGAAAAAGAGTTGTGTGGGATGTTGTTATGTTTCAAAATTTATGCGGTGTTATCATGAAAAAAGTAAACTGGTGTCACCCAATCACACATCAATCAGCACTAAGGAGATTCAAGTATTTTTTTCCGATTTCTTGGTGTAAATTGCACAAAATTGTTGTAGATGGAAGGAAGATGGTAAGATGCTGCAAGCTGTTGGTGCTAGGGATATCCAGTCACACAAACTTCATAGCAGCACAGTACATACAACACCCATAGCCAGACATTGGAAGATTTTTCACAATATTTTAAGTGTTAATAAGTACAAGTAATGCTGCTTATTTGTCAATTTTAATGGTTCTTCAAAATTTACTGTAGTCTTAATCACAGTATGGTTTTGATCACAGCATAATGAAGTTGCCTGACCATAACATAGTTGAATTACCAGACCAAATTTTGTTAAGTCATCTGGAGAGCTTTGCATGAGATTACTACAAAAGAGTCACCAAATGGATTTTGAACAAGTTTTTAAAAGCAAGTTCTCATGTGTCTCTAGAGCTATTATGTACATTGTTCATGCACTATTATGTACTGAATGGAATTTGAGCTATGATTAGCTCATTGGTACTATATTAGCAGTTTATTGGGTTGGTAAAACCTTATATGATCACAACTGATCATTGGTTAATAAAAATTCAAATGTTATTTTATGCGTGTGTGGAGTGTGGTATTTGGAGCAGCGTAATTTCCAATTAGTTCTGGCTTGTAGTAATGTTCCTGCGCAGAACCATTTCAAGGGTGAGTGGCTTCGATTTTGTGATGGATGAAGGATATGTTGAGATGCTTTGTAATGTATGTGATGCTCCAGAGCGGATTGGTCATCATAGCAGACACTATGTTATTACAATTAGAACTTCTTAATAATCCTTCTTTGGCCTGAATTCAGCAAGTTTATTTAATTAAACTCCTATCCCTATCTTTCATTGCTAGTATTAAGGAATCATTAAACTGGACAATGACCAGTGCTGCTGGGCACTTACGGGAACTGAACTGAGTACCCAACCACTGCTGTAACAAATCTTGGATATACTGGTTGCGTTAGTAATCCGCCAGTGCCTGATGTGGTACAGATTTGCAAACATGTTAAATTGTAGGGGAAAGAGCGGTCGTGGCACCACTTACTTATTTTGTACAAGAAGCTTAATTAGGACTCATTACAATGGAGCTCAATTTTATCAAAATGTACCTGACATTTTATTTGAGAAATAAAACAAATTATTGTTGAGATATTAAAAGAATAATAAATCTTGACCTTGTTAACCAGTACTTACTCAATGTACAAATAAAAATGTTAGGGTCTTTCAGAGAAATAAAAATCAAAGATGATACTGAAAAAAATAAAAATAAAATTATTGTGTTCCCATAAACCAAAGCTCAAAGTTAAAGAGCAAAGAAAAAAAAGAAACAAAGGTAAAAACATCTCTCATATCTAGATACTTCAGATTCAAAACAGGTGATAGTTTTATGGGAACATGACACCGTCAGATGTGAGTTAAACTTTAATCTTTACAAATGATATATTTGTAGGAAAGGAACTTAAGAATTACAATAGGTAAAAAATAAAGAATATACAAGGTGTACAACTTTGATTCCACCTTTTTTTTTGCCAAAATTTGAGGCTTCAATGAAACAAATTGGTTACACATGTATCATTCTAAGTATTTTCCATCGCTGGCCACTACTTTCTCCCATCTTTTGGGCAGTGTACAAATCCCCCATCGAAAAAAATGTTCACCTTTTGAAGCAATGCATGAATTGATCCAATTTGTGACTTTGTCATGAGATCGGAAGTGTTGGTAAGCCATGCACCATTGATCTAAGCAAGTGATAGTCAGAGGGAGAAATGTCTGTTGAATGTGGCTGGTGGGGTAGGACTTCCCATTTTAATGTTTCCAAGTACATTTTGACCTCTTTTGCAATGTGGGGTCGAGCATTGTCGTGCTGCAAAATCGCTTTATCGTGCATATCACTGTATTCCAGCCATTTGTCTTTTAATGCTCTGCTCAAACACATTAATTGTGTTTGATAACAAGCACCTGTGATTGTTTCACTTGGTTTTAACACCTCATAGAACATGACGCCGAACTGGTCCCACCAAATCCAGAGCATGATCTTGGAACCGTGAATATTCGGTTTGGCCATCAATGTGGAAACATGACCGGGATATCCCCATAATTTTTTGTGTTTAGGGTTATCATAATGAACCCATTTTTCATCCCCAGTCACAATGCAATGCAGAAATCCCTTCCGCTTTTGCCTCTGAAGCAACTGTTCACAAACACACAAATGCCGTTGAACATATCTTGGTTTCAGCTCATACAGGACCCAAGTTCCTTCTTTCTGAATGATGCGCATAGCCTTGAGGCGTTTTGAAATGGCGTACTGTGTCACTCCCACTAATTGTGCCAATTCTTCTTGAGTTGGAAGCAGGTCTTCACTCAGCAATGTCTCCAATTTTGCATCTTCGAAAACATTCTCTGTTCGACCACTATGCCAGTCTACGACGTTAAAATCACCATTCTTGAAGTGTTGAAACCATTCATGACACGTTCTTTCACTAATAGCATCCTTACCATATGTACTTGAGAGCACTCGTTGAGACTCAGCCACTATTTTCTTCATACTGAAACAAAACAGTAACACCTCCCGCAAACAATGAGAATTAGGCTCGTAAACTGACACTTTCAATCAAGAACAACTTAATGATGCAGACACAAATTGAATAATGTTTGAATGAGGTTATGTTGACCAAGGTCCAAGCTAGCTGCCTGATTTCTGCGATCTGTTTCTTTCGACCGCTACTTACCGTTATTACCCCCTATTGGCCGCCGGTGGAAGCAAAGTTGTACACCTTGTAATTTTACAATATTTCAATGATATATCTAAATCCGAAATTTATCAGTCTGAAGCCTTGTCTGCTTTGGATGAGCAGCTGCACACCACACACAAAATGTAAGGCACAGAGCAGTGTGTAACGGAACAGAGTATTCGTAGTTGCGCAGCAATGTTCCATTGTGCATGCACATGTCCATAACAATGGAAAACGAGATAGTCCATTCTAACAGAGCCATGCATGAATGAGCCATTGCCTTCAATGTACTGGCACAGGGTGGAATTTGGTGATTGCTGAGCAGAGTGGTGCAGTTTGATGACTACGCTGGGCTCGCCCTGCTGCACCAGCCTCTTTCCTTGGTTTTATGTGGTGTGGCGCAGCGCAGCTGGTGTGCATGCAGCTTTATGTGAACAGTATCATTAACTGTTAAAATTAGATTATGCAATTTTGATTTGCATGCAACAAAATTTGGATAAAATGAAGATTTTTGTGAGAGAAGCTAATATTTAATTGAATTTGGTATATATTTTAGTTTGGGAAAAAGGGCAGGATGTATGTAACTGCTCATTATGCATGTTTATTGCACAAGAGCAGAATTCAGTTCACTAGTTGCAGAATTCAGTGCAAGATCTTTAGGTAGCTATCAGTTGTGTAAACTCTGCTTCTAAATACAGAAAATGTTTAAGTAAAACAATGTAGAGGTCACTCAGTTTCCCTGCTTCATTTTATAGGAATTCTGAACTAACAACATGACATAAATACCAAGTGGTAAATTACACTGTCACTCCATTAGAGACTGTGTCTATTTAGAGTGATTGGGATACTTAGGTGCTGTTTTGGTTTACAGATATAGATATAGATGTAAGTAATCAGTTGATAATGGGGGAGGAGACATGTTATGTTTTCCATCAAAAATGTTAAAGCAAATACAGTATCAGCTTGAGTGCATGAGACGCAGTCTTGTAGTACTTCTTCTTTGTAACTGATCTCTAAATCAAGACCATAACCTCAACACACTTATCATTTTCCAACCTACATTGCCCTACATGACAAAATGCACTCATTGTTTGACACAGTACATTGACCTAAGCAAGGACTCTGACCATTGTTTCTTCTTATGGGCAGAGTTCATTCTTGAAGTGTGGTTCTGAAACATCTGCAAAATGTATGTGCACAATCCACCATAACCTCTGTATAGGTCTTGTAATCTTTCCAACTACAAATTTTGTTAAGTGAGTGCCAAATCTTGTGAATAGGATGGATGTTCCAGCAACTCATACTTCAAACCCCCTCATTTTTTTCCCATTACAAAAGCACATTTGTGGACAGGTAGAGTGTACTGATAAAGGATTTTCTCAAACCAACTCTTCTCCTCAATTTTTTTCTTTTTTTTCTCTTGTTAGTCTGAATGTCAATTGTATTATTGTTTTATTCTTTGCAAAGCAATCAGTAAAAAAGAGTCTCTTTTGTTTAGCATTAAATAATAGAAATCTCTTCCAGCAGAAAGTAACTGCTTTGATTTCTCTGCATTTATGATGTGAAATAGTGGACCCATGTCTGCTCCTTCATAAGAAATCAATACATTCTTTTTAAATTGTTCAGATATTTCCAAGAGGCCTGTATATGTATTTTACCAGCTTTCAACAGCTGTCATCCCATGCACAGCATTTTTCTTAGTTAATTTTTAATGTAAAATGTGTCATGCTCTTTCTTTCAGGCTACATCAGTACCTCTGTCCATATCAAACCTACTAATCACCAGCAATACCTCCACTTTGACAGCTGCCACCCATTCCATATCAAAAAATCCCGTCTGTACAGCCTAGCCACCCATGATTGTCACATCTGCAGTGACGAACAGTCCCTCTTGAAATATACTGAGGGTCTCACTGAAGCCTTCAGTTATCGTAATTATCCTCACAACCTTGTACAAAAACAAATCTCCAGTGCCTTATCTTTCCAGTCTCCCACCACATTCCAAAGTCTCACTGCCTGGCCACAGAGGAGCATTCCCCTCATAACTCAGTACCACCCAAGACTGGAGCACCTGAATTACATTCACTACCAGGGTTTTGATTACCTCTCATCATGCCCTGAAATGAGAAATATCCTGCGCACTAGCTGCAGCTGCAGCTGTCTGTCTGCATGAATGGCCACCGACAAACAGTGGCTAAGAAATAAGTGAATCTCCCTGTTGCTAAATACGCTGCCAAACATAATATCAATTCAATACTGCTTCACAGCCTATTCCATACAACTCCTCCCCACCAACACCAGCTTCTCTGAACTGTGCAGGTGGGAACTTTCCCTACAATACATCCTGTGTTCCCTTAATCCTCCTGGCCTCAACCTTCATTAGTTGCTGTCCTCACCCATACAGCCCCTTCTGTGCTCCCATTCCAGCACTATTCAGCAATCATTCCACCACCACACCCAGTCTTTTTATTTATTTCTCTTTATTTTTCTCTATTTCTCTCCTTTTCCATTACTCCCCCCCCCCCTCCTCCCCACCTCTCCCCTCCTCTCCACCTAACCTGCACCACTTCACTGTGTACCATCTCCACCTTGTTGTGCCTGTCTGCAACTCAGCATCTCCGCTATATGGTAAGCAGCAACTTTCCTTCTCATAATATTATTACGTTCCATCCTGGATTTTCCACTGTTAGATACCTCATTACGTTTGAACTCAGAATGTGTTCTAAGATTCTACAACAAATTGAGGTGGTGGATACTGGATGGTAGTTTTGTGGATCACTTCTAGTACCCTTCTTATACGCAACTGTGACTTGTGCTTTCTTCCAACTACTGGGCTTGGTTTTTTGTTCTACAGATTTACGATAGACTACAGTTAGAAGGAGGGCTAATTGTTGCAAATTCAATATAGAATCTGACAGGGGTTCTGTCAGGCTGGGAAGCTTTGTTCAATTTTAACGATTTTAATTGCTTCCCAATATCACTAACATTAATAATTATTTCACTTATCTTTGCAGTGGTGGAAGGATTAAATTGGGCCAGTTCTACTGGATTTTCCATTGTGAAGGAATGTTTGAAAACAGAGGTAAGCATTTCAGCTTTTGCTTTGATACCCTCAGTTTCAGTTTCTGACCCATTCACTAGGGATTCGATACTAACTTTGGTACCATTAACAGCCTTTGCACATGACCAGATTATGTGAAAGATGATTTGATAATATTCTGCTGCAGTAGTCACTGAAAGCTTCACGCATTGCTCTCTTGATAGACAACACGTTTCATTCAGCTTCTTTCTATCTGTTGCTCTATGCTTTGTGTTAGAGCTGTTATGCAGTAGTCTCTGTTTCTTTTAAAGTTTCTTTACAGTGACTGTATACCATGGAGGGTTTCACCCATTATGAACTGTTCTACTGAGTACATATCTATGCAGTGCACAGCCAATTATTCTCTTAAATCTGAGCCATAGTTGATCTACATGCTCCTGCCCTGTGCTGACAGTTTCAAGTTGCTGATTTTTTTATCTAGTGTACTAGACATATATATCTTTCTGCTCATTTTAGTTGCCCTTTGTACTTTGGTAGTCATTGTTGCCACAACCAAGTCACAGTCACTGATAGCGGTTTGGATGTGGACATCCTCTGAGAGATCTGGTCTATTTGTTGCCATTGGACCTAATATATTGCCACCATAAGTGGTGTTCTGAACTGTCTGTTCAAGGTAGTTTTCAGAGAAGTCTTGTAGTAATGTTTGACAGGATGTCTTATCATACCAACCATTAACAAAACTGTAACTTTTGCAATTGATTGTTGGATGATTAAAGTCTCCACTGATGATGACAGTATGACTGGGGGACTTACGTACAAGTGAACTGAGGTTTTCTCTCAAGTTTTCAGTTACATCAGTCTACTGGGTGATAGAAGGATCCAATTATCATTTTATTCCCACCCTTGATACTGAGTCTTACCCAAACAATCTCACATGCAGCTTCAGTTTCTATCTCAGTGGATTTGAGTTTCTTATCTACCATGACAAATACACCCCCTCCATTTCCCATTAGTCTATCCTTTCGATACACACTTAAATTTTCCCCAAACCTTGATATCTTTCACTTAATTTTAGCCCGTCACTTGTACCAACTAAGAAATATATCTAAGCAGTAGCATATATTATGACATTTTATTTTTCTAGTTGTGTAAATATGTCTGACTGTTACTCTTTTCAGTACATGTTTTGCACTGTGCAAAATAAATATATTCAACATTTCACATCATTTTGCCTGTTTATGAAGTTAAAATTTTCAGATACATACAATAAGGAGGAATGTATTGCATTTGTAATTGTAAAGACTTTCCCAATCTGATTGGGTACTTTAAGGTTCTCACCAGAGCAAAAATCCAAATTGATTATACTTAGAAAACTGATGTATTACTTTGAAGAACCTAAATCTGTATGTTACCATATTGAATGACACTATCATCTATTTGACAAATAACAGGAAGGCTTAGGTTATTAAATGCTCTTGGTAAATAGTCATGGAAAGTCATAGTTCAGTTCCACAGCTTGCTGATAGTGAAGAGATTACAAAAAGCTGTAGTCACTGTAAAATTAGGCACACGGAATGAAGTTCTCAGAGTTGCTACCTTTTTAAGCGTCCAGATACATTCAAGGCACTTTCAGTCCAATGTAATAATTTATCACATAATTCCATCTAGAATGGGGATGATCATGATGATAAGGCCCCATATTCCGAGCAGTGTAGGGGACAATTCGTGAGACCCACACTGCTGTAGTAGGCAAGGTCTTAGTGGAGGTGGTTTGCCATTGCCTTCCTCCGACCATAATGGGGATGAATGATGATGATGATGAAGACGACACAACAACACCCAGTCATCTCAAGGCAGGAAAAATCCCTGACCCTGCCGGGAATTGAACCCGGGACCCTGTACACGGGAAGCAAGGACGCTACCACAATACCATGAGCTGTGGAAATAAAGTTATAACAAATAAATAAAAAATTCTGTCAGTACAGAAACCGGAATTAGATTTAAATCTTTTACCTTGTTTCTGATGATTTCAGATTAATAGGTTATTAAACATTACATTTTCACTCGTCAATCATATGAAGTGCAACAGCCAGGCTCCATATTCCCAGAATTCCACAAAGTGTTTGACATGGTACCCCACTACAGACTCTTAATGAATACGTATGGTTTAGATTCCCAGATATGTGGTTCAAAGACTTTTTCAGTAGTAGAACCCTGCATGTTGTCCTTGATGGCAAGGGTTCATCAGAGACAAGGATATCATCAGGAGTGCCTCAGAGAAATGCGATAGGATTGATCTTATTACCTATATACATAAATGATTTGATAGACAGGGTGAGCAACAATCTGAAGGTGTTTGCTGATGACAGTGTAGTGTATGGAGAGGTGTCATTGTGTAGTGACTGTAGAAGGATGCAAGATGACAGACAAAATTTCTAGTTAATGTGATGAATGGTGGCTTGCTCTAAATGTAGAGAAATGTAAGTTAATGCAGATGAGTAGGGAAAACAATCCCTTAATGTTCAAATACAGCAGTCTCAGTGTCCTGCTCAACACAGTCACATCAGATGAATATCAAGTGTAATGTTGCAAAGCGATGTGAAATTGAATGAGCAGGTAAGGCTGGTAGTAGGGAAGGCGAATAGCTGACTTTGGCTTAGTGGGAGAATTTTAGGAAAGTGTAGCTCATCTATAAAGAAGACTGCATATAGAGCTCTTGTGTGACACATTCTTGAGTACTGCTCAAGTGTTCGGAATCCCCATTGGGTCAGGTTAACAGAAAGATATCAAACCAATTCAGAGGCAAGTCGGAAATGACTAGAAGTGGTACAAGGTACTCTCCATCATGCACCCTATGGTGGCTTGTGAAGTATGTATGTACATTGCTCAGCAAATGTTTGGAGTACCATCATAAAGTGTAGTCTATGATATTAGAGGTCTCATTAACCTAGGCGCTTCATGAATTATCCAGGTAGAGCTCATATACTGGATGGTGTATACCACTGGCATGCTTTGTGGCCATTTCCAGTCATGTAAACATACCACTGCCACAGCGGCATACTGTGAGTAGCCCAGTATCAACAACAGCTTCAGTTTGTGTTCAGCACTACAGCAACATGCCATGTAGAGGCATACAACATTTTGATAGAGCAGGATAGTGGCTTTACTTTCAGTGGGTCATACTCAGCAGGATGTTGCTGATTGGTTACATATCACTCAATGTGGAGTGTCTAAGGTGTGAAGAAAGTACAGAGAGATGGGAAATGTGACCGACAGACCTCAAAGTGGTCATCCTCATATGAAAATACCAGTGCAGGATCGTTTCCTCCAACTGTCAGCTTGCAGGCACCCAAAATCAGCTGCGAGAAATATTGGAAATTACTTCTCTCAGACCAAACAGTGTGTAGAACCCGTTGGACGATTCCAGAATGGAGTAATGTCATGTTTGCTGTCGATACCATGATTGGTTTGCGACTGGACACTAGACGTGTTAGGGTTTGGAGAAGTGCTAAACAAAACCAGGAATGCTGATATGTTCAGAAAGTCCATCCATTTGCACATGGAAGTATAATGTTCTGGGTGGCAACAATGATGGGATGGTGGATCCCTCTAATTTCCACCTATAGCAAATTTGACTGGTCCCTGATACCTCCAAGAGTTCCTACAAATGATTGTAAGGCTCTACAGACATGGAGTCAGTGACAACTTCGTCCTAGTCAGTGACAATGCAAGACTGCACAGTACTCTAGTAGTGTATGATCAGAGATGCAACATAAATTGAATGCACTGGCCAGCACAGTCCCCACACATGAATGCAATTGAGTATGCATGA
Source organism: Schistocerca gregaria (assembly GCF_023897955.1). Lineage (NCBI taxonomy): Eukaryota > Metazoa > Arthropoda > Insecta > Orthoptera > Acrididae > Schistocerca > Schistocerca gregaria. The sequence continues at coordinate 253,958,845 of NC_064927.1, forward strand.
GACCTGTTGAAGATTGCCATTGCACAGCGTCCAAATCCAGATTACAACCACCAGGACCTCTCTGAAAGTGCCATTTAGAAGTGAACTTCATACCCCAGGGTAAACTCGATGGTCTCATCCAGAGCATGCATCACAGAGTGGAAGAACTCAACCGTGTGTGCAGGGAACATCTGCACTACTAAAGACTGCTAATCATCATCATGAGATAAGGATTTTCACCATGTTTGTTTCCAGGATGTACACTTAGGAGAGAGTCTGTTTTATAATGATTTTTTGTAACTAACTAAAATCATTCTTGTTTTGAGAAGGAAATATGTTTATTTTGTTAACAAGTTATTGTACAAACCTCAGTCAGTGTACTATATAATTTATTGTACGAACGTCAGTCAGTGTACTATATGAAGCCATCTATGATATAACAAACTTTTGTTGAGTTTTGTAGATGTAGATTTACATTCTGTTCCTATTGGATTTTAAGCAGATTGGCATTTTTCTGGCACAAATCACTTTTGTGACTTTGCTGTGTTGATTATGTGTTAGTTGACAAGAGTTAGCACTTTCCTTGGCCCTTATTGTTCTTCTGTTCTCTGTGCACCCCCAACCACTGTAAGCTTTGTGCCTTCACATCTATGGTGATTGGAGGATTTTTATATTGATAGAGTTCTGCATGTGTCCTAATTCTCTCAGTACCATTTTCATATACTGCTTGAAATGGAGAATTGCAACATGTTAAGGAAACTGTAATAGTACCTATTACCTGCAGCTGTTCCTGCCTTTATCTCTGTTGATACCACATTATCTTTCATAACCATTCCTCTCAAATATCTGAACTGGTTTCAAACCTTTGAAGTTGCTCAATGTCTCTCCACCATCTTTTGTTTCTGGTGTCTCCGCCTGGTTTTGTTTTTGGTGTTGATCGTATATTTTGCTTTTTTTCTTACTTATGACCAAGTCAGGTACAGCTGTTTCACATTCAAAAACTGCATACTTTTCCAGCAGAGATTCTCTATTTTTTCCAAGCATCACTACATGATATGCAAATGTCATTTTCTGAGTCATCCTGCTGAAAATAGTATCATCTGTTTTGTTTGGTAGTTCTTGCATGGCAACCTCCAGGGCCAAGTTAAATAATGTCAGTGATACAGAATCTCCAAACTTAAGTCCTTGAATGATTGGAAAATTGTTGGAATATTTGCCATTAGCTTTTATTTTGTAAGTGGTGTTGCATAGGGTCATTTTCATGAGTCTTATTGGCTGTTGTGGTATCCTCAGTTCTAATAATGCATTAAAAAAAGATTGTTTCTGTTGACACTGTCCACATACAGTTGATGCAATGTTATATTATACTCATAACACTTTTCCATTATTAATGTAAGAGCAAAAATCTGATCTGTTGTTGCTCTTACCTTCCTTAAACCACAATGGTTTCCCCAATCATGACCGCTGCATATGGTTGTAATTTCCCTGTTGAGTATCCTAGCCAACATTTTGTAGCCAACAATCACCAGCGGCGCTCCTCTATAGTTATTACAAGATATTCTGTTTCCCTTCTTTTGGGTCTGTATTATGAGGGATGTGTTCCAGTTCATTGGCATTTTTTCACTTCTGTATATTTTTGAACCAGTTCATGCATTTTATTTACTATCTCTATTTTGTGATGGCTCCCTAACCCAAGGTCCTCGGCGGTACTTTTGGGGCAGCCACCACGAATTGTATAAAGCCTGGGTAGTGATCATGATGTAGCTATGTCTGTTGGCCGAAAAATAATTAATGACAAGAATTGCGCCAGCTAGAATGAAGAGATAACTTATCTTTATTTCTGACGAAACGTGCACCAGCAATACAAGTCCAAGTAATATCCAAGAGTAATCCATGTACTGAGCCTAGTCGAATACAATAGCAAATATCACACTGCAATGGCTCCTCTATAAACTCCACGGAAGGCTAGCAATAGAAAATTGACAATAGATTGTCCATCTCAGGGCCAGCAGTCCTCCCTATTTGCAAAAGGCAGAGGAATCTGCGGACCCGAGCTCAGCCATGGCGCGACCTCTTCCGTCGGCGGTAACGGCCTGAGATGCCGACGGCCGCGATAGGAACTGTGGCCAGCGATGTCACGGTCAGGGCGCGCGTGCGCAGGTTGGTTGGTTGGTTGGTTGGTTGGGTCCATGGATACAACACTCTATATCACCATACATGAAAATTTCACTTAGTATCTTATCTTCCCCACAGCTCTGTAGTCCCTCAGCTTCTATATAGCTGCAGTCATTTGTTTCAATGTTGTTTACTCTTCATTATCATTGCTATCAGCTTGTTTCGCCTGTTTTTTTTTTTTTTCTTTAAATTCCTGGGTTTCCCCAGATTCCAGTGGTTCTTTAAAATATTCTTTCCATCTTTAGACTTTTGCACGTCATCCTAGTCTGAAGTGTCTACAAAATAAACACTGTGTTGCAGTAACAGAGCTAGTATTTTTGCACTAAGTCTCAATCACGAAACCCTGATGCTGTCCACTCCACACCGTGCGACTGACTGACTACTCCTGATGAGGCAGAGCACATCTTCTCCAAGGCCACCCTCCCAGCTGCATGCAATTGTGGTGCAACAGTGCATGTCGCGCAAATGGCAAACACTACTCTTTCGAATTGCATGTTAAATTTCCGAATATCTTTTTGTATTGTGTCATTTATGTTTAAAATTGAGGAGTTATTTCTGCCACACCCTGTATAATTTTTAGCTTTGCGCCATTTACTAAATGAATTTGGGAGTGTGAATAATGGAGCTTGATTGTTCAAAGTAGAAGTTTATATTATTGGATGTTGCAGCGTCAATTGTTAATTCTTGCTATGCATATTGTTGGGTGGTTGCCACAACTGTGGCATTTTCAGCATATGGCAAAATTTGTAGAACCCCTCAGTACTGATATTGGGTGATCATGTCAATGAAAGGCAGGACTGTACATACATACGTGTCTACTGCTACAAGTAAGCTGTTATGGGATCTTGCAGGGCGTTATAGTGGGCACTGTTGTCATTGTAGTTCATTCTTATCCAACTGACAGGTGCTTCATGACCAACGTGTCAGTTAGCAGAGCACATCATTAAAAGCTCTTTCCGTGTAGAACAAAGCCAGATTTGATAGGTCCTCTTCCTCTCTATATTTTTGTTCTGTTAGTGAACTGCACAAATTGCCTATAATCGTACACTTTTTCTTAGTTGACTGGTAGAAATACTAACAGCCTATTTTTGTTGGTAGTCAAAGAATTTTAATGTTCAATGCAGCATCAACATTGAGGTCACTGGAAATGTAGGATGACTTTGATGTAGTTTTAGGAAAGCCACAGTGTTGCTGGAGCACCAGCAAAGGAAGTGACTTGAACAGATGTATGAAGGCTTCAGGAAATCTAAACTGCATCATCAGGGCAATGTTTTTAACCTTTCTTTTCTCAGGAGTAAAACTTCAGTTTCAACATTGTGCAGCTTCATTCAGTGCTCAAAACCTCTCAGTAGAGTTATTCTCAACTTTCTACTTTCTCAGACTTTTTTCTATGTCTACCGGTATTGAATTAACTGCAAAGAATAGAGTTTAAAGTGCGTTACCTTTGTTCTTTGTTCTCTTTTATTCTGTACTGAGAGGAAGGAAGTTTGTCTGTATTGAGAGCAATAAAGAAATATTATTATCCCACCAACAATGCAGTAATTAGAGTTGAAGCACAAGCACAAATCTGGAGGAAAATTGGCTGTAACATTTTCAAAGGGATCATCCTGGCTTTCAACTTAACTGATTTGGTGAAACCATGTAAAAAGTTAAAGAGATGGCCAAAAGGGGACTTGAAATCCATTCTCCTCCTGAATGCAATTTCAGTCTGATAAGCATTGCACCATTTTGCTCAGTTATTGAGAGAGACTCACAAAGAGAACAGGTTGTTATATTGGGCCACAAATCATGGAGATTCTCCAGTTTTTACATTTAAACAAGGCAGAAAATAATACATAACTGCTGCAGCACTTCCACAGAAATCCATATATTCAGGTAGGACGTCCATCTTAAACACAGTGCAGGCTATACACTTTTGTTGATGGAAGGGCCAGAATCTCACACACACTATAGCAATAGGAGAGTGAGATTTTCTCTGAGTAGCAAAATACACCGTTACTGGAAAGCAGCTGAAGGCCTCAAATAGCCAGTTGTCAACAGTTGGTAATTTTATAACAGGTGCCCATTTCTGTAGTAAAACGGACACAGTCTGGAGGGTCAGAATGATATATAACCCAGCAAGAAGTATGTGGAAGACAGACTGGAAAGATAAAGGTATAGTATCTTCTGGGTTGTTGCTAAGCAGATTCTCTTGTAACACTTGATGCTCTAGGTATTCTGACCACTGGGTTCATCTACGTCTACATTTGTACTCCGCAAGCCACCCAATGGTGTGTGGCGGAGGGCAGTTTACGTGCCACTGCATTACCTCCCTTTCCTGTTCCAGTCGCGTATGGTTCGCAGGAAGAACGACTGCCGGAAAGCCTCCAAGCGAGCTCGAATCTCCCTAATTTTACATATGTGATCTCCTCGGGAGGTATAAGTAGGGGGAAGCAATATATTCGATACCTCATCCAGAAACACATCATCTCGAAACCTGGACAGCAAGCTACACCATGATGCAGAGCGCCTCTCTTGCAGAGTCTGCCACTTGAGTTTGCTAAACATCTCCGTAATGCAATCACGCTTACCAAATAACCCTGTGGCGAAACGCGCCGCTCTTCTTTGGATCTTCTCTATCTCCTCTGTCAACCCGACCTGGTGCGGATCCCACAATGATGAGCAATACTCAAGAATAGGTCGAACGAGTGTTTTGTAAGCCACCTCCTTTGTTGATGGACTACATTTTCTAAAGACTCTACCAATGAATCTCAACCTGGCACCTGCCTTACCAACAATTAATTTTATATGATCATTCCAATTCAAATCGTTCTGTATGCATACTCCCAGATATTTTACAGAAGTAACTGCTACCAGTGTTTGTTCCGCTATCATATAATCATACAATAAAGGATCCTTCTTTCTATGTATTCGCAATACATTACATTTGTCTATATTAAGGATCAGTTGCCACTCCCTGAAACAAGTGCCTATCCACTGCAGATCTTCCTGCATTTCGCTGCAGTTTTCTAATGCTGCAACTTCTCTGTATACTACAGCATCATCCTCTAAAAGCCGCATGAAACTTCCGACACTATCTACTAGGTCATTTATATATATTGTGAAAAGCAATGGTCCCATAACACTACCCTGTGGCACACCAGAGGCTACTTTAACGTCTGTAGACGTCTCTCCATTGAGAACAATATGCTGTGTTCTCTTTGCTAAAAACTCTTCAATTCAGCCACACAGCAGGTCTGATATTCCATAGGCTCTTACTTTGTTTATCAGGCGACAGTGAGGAACTGTATCGAACGCCTTCCGGAAATCAAGGAAAATGACATCTACCTGGGAGCCTATATCTAATATTTTCTGGATCTCATTAACAAATAAAGCGAGTTGGATCTCACACGATCGCTGTTTCCGGAATCAATGTTGATTCCTACAGAGTAGAGTCTGGGTGTCCAGAAATGACATGATACGCGAGCAAAAAACATGTTCTAAAATTCTACAACAGAATGATGTCAGACATATAGGCCTATAGTTTTGCGCATCTGCTCGACGACCCTTCTTGAAAACTGGAACTACCTATGCTCTGTCCAGTGATTTGGAACCTTCCGTTCCTCTAGAGACTTGCCGTACATGCCTGTTAGAAGGGGGGCAAGTTCTTTCGCGTACTCAGTGTAGAATCGAATTGATATCCCGTCAGGTCCAGTGGACTTTCCTCTGTTGAGTGATTTCAGTTGCTTTTCTTTTCCTTGGACACTTATTACGATGTCAGCCATTTTTTCCTTCGTGCGAGGATTTAGAGAAGGAACTGCAGTGCTGTCTTCCTCTGTGAAACAGCTTTGGAAGAAGGTGTTTAGTATTTCAGCTTTACACGTGTCATCCCCTGTTTCAATGTCATTATCATCCCAGAGTGCCTGGATATGCTGTTTCGATCCAGTTACTGATTTAACGTAAGACCAGAACGTCCTAGGATTTTCTGTCAAGTCGGTACATAGAATTTTACTTTCGAATTCACTGAACGCTTCACGCATAGCACTCCTTACGCTAACTTTGACATCGTTTAGCTTCTGTTTGTCTGAGAGGTTTTGGCTGCATTTAAATTTGCAGTGAAGCTCTCTTTGCTTTCGCAGTAGTTTCCTAACTTTGTTGTTGAACCACGGGTGGTTTTTCCCGTCCCTCACAGTTTTACTCGTCACGTACCTGTCTAAAACGCATTTTACGATTGCCTTGAAGTTTTTCCATAAACACTCAACATTTTCAGTATCGGAACAGAAATTTTCGTTTTGATCTGTTAGGTAATCCGAAATCTGCCACCTATATTACTCTTGCTAAACAGATAAACCTTCCTCCCTTTTTATATTCCTATTTACTTCCGTATTCAGGGATGCTGCAACGGCCTTATGATCACTGATTCCCTGTTCTGCACTTACAGAGTCGAAAAGTTCGGGTCTGTTTGCTATCAGTAGGTCCAAGATGTTATCTCCACGAGTCGGTTTTCTGGTTAATTGCTCGAGGTAATTTTCGGATAGTGCACTCAGTATAATGTCACTCGATGCTCTGTCTCAACCACCCGTTCTAAACATCTGATTGTCCCAGTCTATATCTGGTAAATTGAAATCTCCACCTAAGACTATAATATGCTGAGGAAATTTATGTGAAATGTATTCCAGATTTTCTCTCAGTTGTTGTGCCACTATTGCTGCTGTGTCGGGAGGTCGGTAAAAAGAGCCAATTATTAATCTAGCTCGGTTGTTGAGTATAACCTCCACCCATAATAATTCACAGGAACTATCCACTTCTATTTCACTACAGCATAAACTACTACTAACAGAGACAAACATGCCACCACCGGTTGCATGTAATCTATCCTTTCTAAACACCGTCTGCGCCTTTGTAAAAATTTCGGCAGAATTTATCTCTGGCTTCAGCCAGCTTTCTGTTTCTATAACGATTTCAGCTTCAGCGCTTTCTATCAGCGCTTGAAGTTCCGGTAATTTATCAACGCAGCTTCGACAGTTCACAATTACAATACCGATTGCTACTTGGTTCCCGCATGCCCTGACTTTGCGCCGCATCCTTTGAGGCTGTGGTCCTTTCTGTACATGCCCTAGGCCATCTAACCTTAAAAACCGCCCAGTCCATGCCATACAACGCCTGCTACCCGTGTAGCCACCTGCTGTGTGTAGTGGACTACTGACCTATCCAGTGGAACCCGAAACCCCACCACCCTATGGAGCAAGTCGAGGAATCTGCAGCCCACACGGTCGCAGAACTGTCTCAGTCTCTGATTCAGACCCTCCACTCGGTTCTGTACCAAAGGTCCACAGTCAGTCCTGTCGACGTTGCTGCAGATGGTGAGCTGTGCTTTCATCCCACTAGCAAGACTGGCAGTCTTCACCAAATCAGATAGCCGCCAGAAGCCAGAGAGAATTTCCTCCGATCCATAGCGACACACGTCATTGGTGCCGACATGAGCGACCACCTGCAGATGGGTGCACCCTGTACCCTTTATGGCATCCGGAAGGACCCTTTTCACATCTGGAATGACTCCCCGCAATATGCACAAGGAGCGCACATTGGTTTTCTTTCCCTCCCTTGCAGCCATATCCCTAAGGGGCCCCATTACGCACCTGACATTGGAGCTCCCAACTACCAGTAAGCCCACCCTCTGCGACTTCCCGGATCTTGCAGACTGAGGGGCAACCTCTGGAACAGCACAAGCAGCCATGTCCAGCTGAAGATCAGTATCAGCTGGAGACAGAGCCTGTAACCGGTTCGTCAGACAATCTGTAAAGGCCTTCTGTTCAGCCCTCCGGAATGTCTTTCGCCCCCTGCCACACCTCAAGACGACCTCCCATTCTACCACGCATGAGGGGCCAGCCTCAATGTGGGCAATGAGACAACATAATACATATTGTCACCATCATTGACTTTTAACAATTCATATACTGCTTCTACACAATGCTAAATTCAGTCAAGTCCCAACTTTAGGTCTTATCTACTATCTGTGGATAAACACTACCACCATCAAGACATAAATATGGTAATCTTTCTTGCAAATTTGAATGACAAAGATATGCTCTGACTAAGTCTCCAAGCTAAATAAAATTTAAGTACCTTGGCGACGCAAGCCTAAGAAGCTCAAGTATAGCCAGCGACAGCACTAATGGCCTCTAGCCATGCACTCACAGGGTATACTGCATTGCCAGTTCAGCTGAAAGTGCAGAGACAGTAACTATGTTATGTTCCTGCACCTTTGCAACATCACAGACTGCCTCATATGAATGTGCCTCACATATGAAGAACGACTAGATTTCAAAAACAAGGCCCGTTGCCCATTTGTGAAACACTTGGCTCGCTCTAGGAGTTTCAGCCATTATGAAGAAATTTCACAGAACACACAGAATACCACAGACATCAGTCAGTCATAGTGAAAAATGATACACTGCTCAAATATGACAGAGGTTGGTACAGTACAAAACGTGGACACATACTCCGTGTTGACTGGCTGGTTTAGCAACTATCCACTGTGCATCCCTCGCCCAGACGCCATAAATGCTGTCGTGAACTAAAGTACAGGCAATGTATTTGATGACTAGTTCTTTTTCTACACAGTATCATTTTTCCTTGAACATTCTGACATGTTGTGTGATGAGTTATGAACTATATAAATGACTGTGTTGTACATTAAAATACAATAAATCTTATTTTACATTATTTCTTCAAATCTTGCAGATAAATCTAAAAGATGAACAGTGGAACAGCATATACATACTATGTGTACTGATGTAATAGGAGAAGTTGTCATATGTCTAATACTGTATACAAAATTATTGTTAGAGACAGAGTCAGCTGTGGGATGCTTAATCATATTTCAGAATCTCATATCAAGTGTGATGTTGCAGTTGCCACTTCCCTTAATGGGCAGCACAAGCACCTGACCATTGACACTGTAGGCATCCTGCAGATTTATTGGATCCTCCATGTGTAGCTCTGTTTCGAGGTCATTGGTTTCTGTGTCAAACCTGCAAAATGAGATAGGAACTGCTTTTTTAACAATTAAAAAAGATGAGATGTATAACATCTGAGTCAAGAAAGTGCTGCAGCAGTTATGTATTATTTTATTTCATGCTTACATCTAAAAACTGGGATTCCCACATATCTGTGTGCCAAATAATAAACTGAACTATAGATGCTGACATATCACTAACTGCAGTAACATACGTCATAACATTTCCACTATACCAGCTCTGGTTGACAGTGACACATAACTAGTAAAGAGGAGAAGAAGGAAAGATTAACTTTAAGGACTGAAAGACATAAACAGTTACAAGAGAATGCATGTTCAGTTAACCTCAAGAATTTAGAATTGAACAAGAAATTATTCCATGAATTTGTCAGCATGAAGCTAAGAGTGAGGATCTAGTAGAGTACTAGTTGTAAGTGTACAAGTTGTTGGTGGCTGTTGCAAGAACAACAATAAAGCCAATATACCGTCCCCAGTGAAATACTAATTAAAGACTTAAAAACAGTATTTATAAAGAAGAGACATTTAAAAATTGAATAATAAGTGGACACTAGTCGCTCAGGCGAAAATGTATTTTTCTCGTGTATCCGTATTATCCCCCCCATGAACCATGGACCTTGCCGTTGGTGGGGAGGCTTGCGTGCCTCAGCGATACAGATGGCCGTACCGTAGGTGCAACCACAACGGAGGGGTATCTGTTGAGAGGCCAGACAAACGTGTGGTTCCTGAAGAGGGGCAGCAGCCTTTTCAGTAGTTGCAGGGGCAACAGTCTGGATGATTGACTGATCTGGCCTTGCAACATTAACCAAAACGGCGTTGCTGTGCTGGTACTGCGAACGGCTGAAAGCAAGGGGAAACTACAGCCGTAATTTTTCCCGAGGACATGCAGCTTTACTGTATGATTAAATGATGATGGCATCCTCTTGGGTAAAATATTCCGGAGGTAAAATAGTCCCCCATTCGGATCTCCGGGCGGGGACTACTCAGGAGGATGTCGTTATCAGGAGAAAGAAAACTGGCGTTCTACGGATCGGAGCGTGGAATGTCAGATCCCTTAATCGGGCAGGTAGGTTAGAAAATTTAAAAAGGGAAATGGATAGGTTAAAGTTAGATATAGTCGGAATTAGTGAAGTTCGGTGGCAGGAGGAACGAGACTTCTGGTCAGGTGATTACAGGGTTATAAACACAAAATCAAATAGGGGTAATGCAGGAGTAGGTTTAATAATGAATAGGAAAATAGGAATGCGGGTAAGCTACTACAAACAGCATAGTGAACGCATTATTGTGGCCAAGATAGATACGAAGCCCACACCTACTACAGTAGTACAAGTTTATATGCCAACTAGCTCTGCAGATGACGAAGAAATTGAAGAAATGTACGATGAAATAAAAGAAATTATTCAGATAGTGAAGGGAGACGAAAATTTAATAGTAATGGGTGACTGGAATTCGAGTGTAGGAAAAGGGAGAGAAGGAAACATAGTAGGTGAATATGGATTGGGGCTAAGAAATGAAAGAGGAAGCCGCCTAGTAGAATTTTGTACAGAGCACAACTTAGTCATAGGTAACACTTGGTTTAAGAATCATGAAAGAAGGTTGTATACGTGGAAGAACCCTGGAGATACTAAAAGGTATCAGATAGATTATATAATGGTAAGACAGAGATTTAGAAACCAGGTTTTAAATTGTAAGACATTTCCAGGGGCAGATGTGGACTCTGACCACAATCTATTGGTTATGACCTGTAGATTAAAACTGAAGAAACTGCAAAAATGTGGGAAATTAAGGAGATGGGACCTGGATAAACTGAAAGAACCAGAGGTTGTACAGAGTTTCAGGGAGAGCATAAGGGAACAATTGACAGGAATAGGGGAAAGAAATACAGTAGAAGAAGAATGGGTAGCTCTGAGGGATGAAGTAGTGAAGGCAGCAGAGGATAAAGTAGGTAAAAAGATGAGGGCTGCTAGAAATCCTTGGGTAACAGAAGAAATATTGAATTTAATTGATGAAAGGAGAAAATATAAAAATGCAGTAAATGAAGCAGGCAAAAAGGAATACAAACGTCTCAAAAATGAGATCGAGAGGAAGTGCAAAATGGCTAAACAGGGATGGCTAGAGGATAAATGTAAGGATGTAGAGGCTTATCTCACTAGGGGTAAGATAGATACTGCCTACAGGAAAATTAAAGAGACCTTTGGAGAGAAGAGAACCACGTGTATGAATATCAAGAGCTCAGATGGCAACCCAGTTCTAAGCAAAGAAGGGAAGGCAGAAAGGTGGAAGGAGTATATAGAAGGTTTATACAAGGGTGATGTACTTGAGGACAATATTATGGAAATGGAAGAGGATGTAGATGAAGACGAAATGGGTGATACGATATTGCGTGAAGAGTTTGACAGAGCACTGAAAGACCTGAGTCGGAACAAGGCCCCCGGAGTAGACAACATTCCATTAGAACTACTGACGGCCTTGGGAGAGCCAGTCATGACAAAACTCTACCAGCTGGTGAGCAAGATGTATGAGACAGGCCAAATACCCTCAGACTTCAAGAAGAATATAATAATTCCAATCCCAAAGAAAGCAGGTGCTGACAGATGTGAAAATTACCGAACTATCAGTTTAATAAGTCACAGCTGCAAAATACTAACGCGAATTCTTTACAGACGAATGGAAAAACTGATAGATGCGGACCTCGGGGAGGATCAGTTTGGATTCCGTCGAAATGTTGGAACACGTGAGGCAATACTGACCTTACGACTTATCTTAGAAGAAAGATTAAGAAAAGGCAAACCTACGTTTCTAGCATTTGTAGACTTAGAGAAAGCTTTTGACAATGTTGACTGGAATACTCTTTTTCAAATTCTAAAGGTGGCAGGGGTAAAATACAGGGAGCGAAAGGCTATTTACAATTTGTACAGAAACCAGATGGCAGTCATAAGAGTCGAGGGGCATGAAAGGGAAGCAGTGGTTGGGAAAGGAGTGAGACAGGGTTGTAGCCTCTCCCCGATGTTATTCAATCTGTATATTGAGCAAGCAGTAAAGGAAACAAAAGAAAAATTTGGAGTAGGTATTAAAATTCATGGAGACGAAGTAAAAACTTTGAGGTTCGCCGATGACATTGTAATTCTGTCAGAGACGGCAAAGGACTTGGAAGAGCAGTTGAACGGAATGGACAGTGTCTTGAAAGGAGGATATAAGATGAACATTAACAAAAGCAAAACGAGGATAATGGAATGTAGTCCAATTAAATCGGGTGATGCTGAGGGAATTAGATTAGGAAATGAGACACTTAAAGTAGTAAAGGAGTTTTGCTATTTGGGGAGCAAAATAACTGATGATGGTCGAAGTAGAGAGGATATAAAATGTAGACTGGCAATGGCAAGGAAAGCGTTTCTGAAAAAGAGAAATTTGTTAACATCGAATATAGATTTAAGTGTCAGGAAGTTATTTCTGAAAATATTTGTTTGGAGTGTAGCCATGTATGGAAGTGAAACATGGACGATAACTAGTTTGGACAAGAAGAGAATAGAAGCTTTCGAAATGTGGTGCTACAGAAGAATACTGAAGATAAGGTGGATAGATCACGTAACTAATGAGGAGGTATTGAATAGGATTGGGGAGAAGAGAAGTTTGTGGCACAACTTGACTAGAAGAAGGGATCGGTTGGTAGGACATGTTTTGAGGCATCAAGGGATCACAAATTTAGCATTGGAGGGCAGTGTGGAGGGTAAAAATCGTAGAGGGAGACCGAGAGATGAGTACACTAAGCAGATTCAGAAGGATGTAGGTTGCAGTAGGTACTGGGAGATGAAGAAGCTTGCACAGGATAGAGTAGCATGGAGAGCTGCATCAAACCAGTCTCAGGACTGAAGACCACAACAACAACATCCGTATTATAATAATTTCTCTGTGTAAGTTTCGAGGGAAAAGACATATAAAGATGCACTCGTAACAAAAAGATCTAAACAGATGACAAGCTACGTTCTTTTGTTAATTTTTTAGTCGTCTCCACTTCTTCTCTTGTCTTGGTTGCGTGTAGACGGACATCTTGCGAGTGCTGGCAAATGTAAGCATATTTGTACTAATTAAGAAGCTAATATATTGATTTTATATTATTGTTCACTTTTAATTTGTGAGAGGTGATCCCAATTTCATGTCCGCCTTCCTTGAATTAACCTACATTCGAGTAATTTAGAGTGCAACAATCGCAGCGGGCGATGCAGCCAACGACGCCATTAGGTGGCGATATTAACTTATAAAAATTAGCAGAAGCGAAAAACTCGACCGCTATTAATATAAGATACATTTTTCTCCACAGCCGCCCGACGTTGCAGAAACTACGTAGCTTTAAGATTCTTATTTTCAGTACAACAGCCGAGAGCCAAAGCCAGGACTCCGACTACAATGCAAGGTAGGAAAAAAAATACTCTCGCGCGTGTGTGGGCCGCAATTGTAATTAATAACTAAAGATGTTTTGCTTTAAAGTGAACTGACTATCTGAGGAAATTAATATGAAAAGTTGATTCCATTGTTCGATTTATATGCTCATGTTTTAAGATTCAGCAAGTCTTGCGTCATTAATAATTCTCATTGAATATAAACATTGTCAAAAAAGAGACGACTTCACAAAAGCATTTAATTGTAAATCAAAATTGAATGAAACGTCGTTTTAATTAAGGCCAACCATGTAAGTCGGTAACAATCACCATTATCAATCAACTGCTGTAGGAAATAATAAATTACGACGGCCGACGGACGCGAGATTGGCGCCGCAACTTCGGGGCTGGATCAAAGAAAATGCGAGAATTAATAATATGATACTTACTATTGTATTAAGGTAATTATGTATGTGCCTAATTGTTGTAAAATATTAATGCCTATATGAATTCTTTTACATCTACAACAACAAATCCACACCCTGAGGAAATCTGGAGAAGAAAAAGTATAGAAAAGAAAAAAGATTACAGTGCATGAAAGAGAAATAAGAAAGGTAAGGCCTATTGTGCAAACATCCTGTGTAGCTCTGTGCGGAATATCGAAGCCATATGCACATGAGATACCTTCGGTGAAAAAATAGTAAGTAGTGTGCAAATTAAATTGTATGTGGGTATTTATGTGTTTATTTTGGAGGGGATAATTATTACTGTGTGCAGGGCCGGCCTTAGCCATCCAGGTGCCCCGGGCGAGTCGTTCAGTTTGCGCCCTTTATTGTATAAATAGCAAACCTGGCAGTGCTTTGCAACACGGTATTTGACTGTTTTCTAGAAATCGTCTTAAGTGGTTAATGGCGTCATCTTATGATCATAACATGGTTTTTTCCATCGTAAATTTGAGTATTTTATTTTTTTAAATGGAAATGAAATCCAAATAATCTGAAAGCCCACTAAGACGCTCCATGTGAGTCTTGTGTAGCCTGTGACGTCAGTCCAGCATGCTGCTGTCGCTGCCGTAACAGTCAGTATAGCAGTGATATATTGTTTGGGCATTCACGTTTTGGGAAATTGTCTAAAAATATTGCGTAGTACTGCACTGTACATCTACAAAAACTCCAGAAAATTGTTTTTGCGTGTTCCAAACAAAGAAAAGATACGTAAAATGTGGTTGAAACAGGCTCGTATATGCCAAATATTTCTTTTCTTTTCTGAAGCACCCCTGTACTAAAGCGAACAAAACAAAACAAAAATCATTCAAATTGGTCAAGTCATTTCTTTGTTTTGGTGAGACTAACACACAACAATTGATTTTTTTATATAGGAGGTAATATGTATAACGGAAAAACACTAATTTTGAATTGGGTACCATATTTTTATTGAATTTAATATAACTGTAAGCCATAAACCTATATTTTCTGTCAGTCATCTGAACACAAAACATATTACGCCTAATGTAAAACAATTATAAACAACTAAAATTTTACTTTTCTCGCTTTTCTGTTGACAAAGTCTCTGCTTTTCTGTCGGCAAAGTCTCTGATCAGATTAGCAAAGTCCAGGTTTTCTGCAACTTCATTTTCAATGGACAGTGAGGCCAAAGTGGTTAGTCTTGTTTGAGACATTGTAGACCGCAAGTACGTTTTTATCAACTTCAGTTTGGAAAAACTGCGTTCGCCGCTTGCGACAGTCACTGGTATTGTTAGCAAAATACATAACGTTATCCAGATGTTGGGATATAACTCTTTGAAGATTATGCTTTTTTATGAAGTTTCAGGCTTCAATAGGCGTTGCCTGGCTGTGTTAGAGATAGTGTTGCAGGCCTAAAATTTCGTCACACAGCAAATTTCCATCAATATCTGACTTCATGTTGACAGTTAACTTTTCTTGTAATTTAGAATAGCATTGTATTAGTTCTTCTTTACTTTGATTTTTTTAATGTCAAACAAGAAACTCCACGTCGCAGAAAATTCTTGCATCTGTTCAAATCTTTCTTTCATGGATATTTGCACGGTGTCCAACAGTGCATTGAAAAACTCTACTTTAAACTTCTTTTTTGGGTCAGTTATTTGATCATCAACAGCCTCTTCACCCGGCCTGCGTTTAATATGTCTTAATCGCATTTGTGATTTAAATAATGGCTGCGTATCAAGATCCGAAGCCAGTTCAGTTGCTGTTACAATAGCTTGTTCGAAACCTGTTTGTCTATATGTTTCCAAATAAGAGCAACATTTGTCAAGGATTCCCATAAACTCGACAAAGTTGATTGTGGGTGACTGACTTGCTTTACTCACAACGTTAATTTGAAACAGAACATCATACCATGTCACGAGAGAAACAATGAAGCTGAAGTCTTTTAATTGTCCTCCTAGTGTTGTCGCTTCGTGTGACACCGCAGCATCGCTTTGTTCAGTAGCATCGGCCAAGGAAACCAAAGCGTCATGCATTTCGCATAATTGATAACGAACCACTTTGACGCTATCAATTCGAGCTTCCCAGCGTGTGTCACTTACATTTTTCAGGGTGTATATCTTCAAATGGTCGGTCAAAATCTTCCATCTATTTACCGATCCAGCAAATAGATTAAACATTTTTTGTAACATTCCGAACAATGTCACGGATTTTACTGGTGATTTTGCCGCATCACACAATACCAAATAATAACTATGGCATCCACATGGCACAAAAAAAGCTAGTAGATTTAACTTCTTAATTCTGTTCTGGACGCCTTTATTTTTCCCCTTCATGTACGCGCCGTTATCGTAGCCCTGTCCTCTGCAGTCATTAATGTTAAGGTCAAGATCACTCAATGTTTTTAAAATGCTTTCTGTAAGGCCTTCACCGGTTGTATCATGTATTTGCAGAAACGAGATGAAATGTTCTTTTACACTTACGCCATCCTCTGTTATGTCGGCGCATCTTAAAGTTATCGAAAGTTGTTCTTTATGGCTTATATCTGGAGTACAGTCAGCTATGATTGCATAATACTTTGAACGCTTCATGCGGGATACGATTGTAGACATAACGTGTGATGCCATGAGTTCTATTAATTCATTTTGTATATTTTTGCCGCAATAATGGTCAACCAAATGACCATTCAATGCCAGTCTGACGTGCTCTTCCATGATTGGATCAAACTTTGCCAATAACTGTACAAGACCTAAGAATTTTCCATTATTTGGGGTAAATAATTTATCTGATAACTCTCTGAATGCCATATTATTTTCAGCCAAATACAAAGTAATGTGCATCAATCTTTGATGCACATTTCTCCATCGTAAACATTCTTTAGAAATTAGCTTTTGTTCTTCCTTGTCAATAGTTAATCCAGCTTTAAACCTGATTTCAGCTTCAGTCCATTGAGTAAATGCTTTTTTGTGGTTAGGACTATTTTCATGCAGTTTCAAAGCTTCACTTAAATGTTTCCAATTTCTGAAACCCACAGTGGTAGTCAAATTAGTAGTTGACTTTAAATCAAACAGTCGACAACAAAAGCAAAAGACACTGTCGTTTGATACAGAATAAACTAGCCACCGTCATCTAATAGTTTCTTCGTTTGATAGTTTTCTTGTGTAATGAGTTGAAGAGAAATGACGCCCATTTTCATCTTTTGGAAAGTTATTTAGACATACTTGTGAGGGTCCACATATTATAATGCGATCTATATCTCTAGCATTAAGTACTTTTGGCCACATACCTACATCAGAAACATTGTATTCTTTTATTGCAAGAAAGTTGATACTTTCATCGACCACAGATGTCATGTGTTGATTTTGACTTGGAGAAATATCAGAGGTTTCATGCAAAGATGTACTGCGCTGGTCAATTTGATCACCTTCAATAGGTGATTGTATATTTTTGGTGTATAATTGTTCACAGTCTGAAGAAATATTTGCTGATACATGGATTTTTGATTCAATATCTGAAGTATTTGCCTTAGAATTTCCTTTAAGGTACTTATAAATATTCATGTGCTTTTTAGTTTCTTCAAGAACTTTTTCTTTTTCAGCTTTTCTTTTCCGATTTTCTGAACCAGAAAGCTTTTTTTAATTATTTCCTTCTCTTCTGGCATGATTTAATAATTTGACAAATTATTGCTTGGACACTGCTCTATTTCGCGACCACTATATTCGATCTATAACAAATAAAGAAATTCACCTATCAGTAGACGTAACTAGAAAAAAAACCTGAACTGAAAGATAAAAATGTTTTTCGCACTTACCAGAAAATTAAAATGTTGACACAGTCACGACACTCGTTTCACTCACAATTATTCAGCCACGAAAATATGAGCGCTGCCTCCGACTCTTACTGACAATTACTGACATGCGGGTGCAAATCGTAGCGCTGCCAACATGTGCAGTCTAACACACATTGTGTGGCGCTGTATTATTTCAGTACGTTAGGGGAGAATTCTCTATGAATGCAGTGCACGCATTGCATGATCTATTAATTAATGTACATGAGTCATTAAGTCACAAATATTCGATATAAGTACATTCGTATTAATTAAATCATAATGTAATGTATATTTCACAGTCTGTATTTTCTTTTATTTGGAGCGACCGGTAGTTTCTGTTGTGAAAGAGAGATGGTGCGGCTGCATGGGCTCTTCCTTGTTGCAGTTCTTGAAACAAATAAGAGAGGCGCTTTGGTAGAGCCCGTGCTAGCCCGCGTCAAACATGGATGGTTGCAGACAATACGAAGATTGCATTTAGCATGATTTCTCTTCTGCTACCCCGAATTCATCGCGCATTCGTGAGATTAGCGACGTATGTTGAATGAGACTGAATAATATTTTAGATTCGCGAAATGGGTGATTGTAATTTTTTTTTTTTTTTTTTTTTTTGTACATACGTTTAGTACGTGGCGCCCCTTGGTCCCCGGCACCCTGGGCGACCGCCCGGGTCGCCCCACCCTAAAGCCGGCGCTGACTGTGTGTATCAGTGTTAAGGATTTGTCAGTGGCTTAAAGTGAATTTATTATGGGTAAGATAGGACAACCTAAAGCATCCATACTAGACGAACAAAATTCTGTTAACATGGAAAGTAAGGATCATTTGCAAAACGTAAACGAATCCCAAGCCACGGCCTCGGGTAGCATAATTTCTGGAGCGAGGGGCGAGGATCTGTGGAAGGTGAACGACGCTCCACAGCAGAATGGGAATAGAATAACAGCAACTCCGCTGTATGGGCAGAGGGGCCAAACGAGTGCTAAATTAAGTGGGGCACCAGTATGCTCACCGATTGCAGACCCTTTTGCTGAATTTCTGCGTAGGTTCGAAGAAAGAGACGTAAAACTGGCTCAGATGCTACATGAGCAGGAGAAAAAATTAACGCAAAAGCTCCATGAGCAAGGGCAACAAAGAGACGAAAAACTGGCTCAGATGTTACATGAGCAAGAGAAAGAATTTTCTCAAAAGCTCAGTGAGCAAGAGCAGCGCAGTGAAGCGAAACTAGTCAGTATCCAAAGCGAACTTGCCGAGATGCGGGACGCTTGCAAAGAAATACCCGATCTTGTGCAAAGCTTAGCCGGCGAGATGCAAAAATTGCAAAAAAACGCAGGCGAGGATTGAAGACAATGTCCAGACTTTAACCAACTGCGTCGATAATGAGGAGATAGATGCACGGAAAAATACTGACACATATTTGGAAGTGCAAGCTCAAAAAGTCGATAAAGAATTTAATGAATGGCTAGAAGTAAAGGATCGTGAAATATCTGCAAAGACTGAAAGCGATGTAAAAACAGCTGTAGAACAAGCGACTGCGGCCGCGAGTGTAAATACTGACGCTAGCGCTGCCACACTACACGCTGAATTGACACAGATCAAATCCCGTGTGACAGCGGAGTTGCCGAATTGGCAACATGAGGTCGCGCGGAGACTGTGTTGGAAAGCAGTGTAAACAGTGGCGGCCAGATAATGAATCCGACTCCGCGATAATAACGCAGACGGTATGCAGGTCATGAGTGCGCAACCGCAACCTAATGTGAATTACGAGCACGAGGAATATGCGATACCGTGCAGCGCACATCACGAAGTAATAAATGCCACAGAAAGTAGCCATCAGATGTGCAAAAAGGAGGACAATGTGATAAAACACAGTACATGCCAACCTTACAATAGCGAAAACGAAATGTCCACCCTGTGGTATTCGTTAAGAGCTTCAGGAATGTATTTCCCAGGACATGGACGGAAAGACAAAGAATACAGTTCGTGGTCTCCTTTATTCAAGGTGACGCGGCA